>NC_056728.1:366151187-366256187 GCF_019279795.1 Protopterus annectens | reverse complement strand
TTATAGGAGTGTGTTTCCATGCAATTGGCTATAGGAATGATATCACAGCTGTTCCACATGCAATTAGCAAGTGGGGGACTGCAATTCGTGAGCAGGCCATCAACTGATCATGAGCATCACTTACAAAATTCAAGCTGCTGCCTAAGAAAAGCAGATGTACTTTTCCACATCAACCAGACAGGGAGGGAGAGAGAGAGAGACAAAGACAAAGTAAGAAACAAAGGGAGTAGGAGAATAAGAGCCATGCGTGTTTGTGCATGATCCATGGGTGGAGAGTGGTATCTGGGCATTTTGATGGTTGCCGATATTGTGTAGTAATCCATACTGCCACATGGTAATTGCACATGGCTGTACATATTTATGGCTGTGGATTGTCGATAGCAATCTCTACAATGTTTGGAAAATGTTGGCCTTGTAATGTCGACAATGGGACATGTAGCTCCTAAATATAAAGATGTAGAAAAACCCACACTGTAATGCATCTTGTCATTACACAATCACCGCAACAGGACACTGATATCACATACACAAACTTATCAGTACTGAGCTGTCCAAAGGTATCTTTGAAGGTAAGTGACATCAGCAACAGTGATAAAGGAGGGATAAGGGAAGTGTAGTACATGTGGCTGTCCACAAAAGCAGGTGTCAAGGTAGACACACTCACACTCTCTTAGGTAATCACACACATTATCACAATTAGCACAGTCAGGATTAGAACTTCTATCTAACTAGTTTGCTACACTACAGCATTACACAGTTATCACAGTCTGACTTATGGCCAAAGGGTTATTTCAAGGTGACTGACATCAGCAGGCATGCTACAGTAGGGCAATGAGAGATGTAGGAGTGTGAATGGCTTCAAAATCATTAATCTCCACACACACACGCACACACACACACACACACACACACACACACACACACACACACACACACACACACACACACACACACACACACACACACACACACACACACACACACTTGCCAGTACTGAGATGCATGGGTTCATTGTTTCACAGGTGTGTAGTAGTTGACGGTGCCTGAAAGCTGTACAAGGCTAGACAAACAGAATACTTTGGCACTTTGGCATCAGGCCACATGACAATGGTCTCCAGTGTGGCACAGGAGCGTAGTCCCTGGATACCCCACACAAGTGAGTATTGTATTCGCCATCCACTCATCTGGGTTACTATTGTTGGTAGCCAGTGCTGTGCAATGCTTGCCATGTATGTGATCTATATTCCATAACATGGACAGTGTCTGGGTTGTGCACATGTCCCACATGCATGTTCTGTGACATGTTTCATAGCTTCATAGTTTAGTACTAGGTTATCTGCCCTGGGGCATTTGTAAGCCTAGCCCTAGAGATGTGGCTTTCGCCACCCCATGTAGTGGTACTAAGGTGTACAGAATACATTTAGAATACTGTGCCTTTGTCTAGTAGTGACACATTGAAGACCCCCTTACTTATTAAAATTAGTTTACTGTGCCTCTGTCAAGTAGCGACACAGGGGTGACCCCCGGGATAAACCTACGATCTCCCATCCACTCGTCAAGATTTCTCTTGAAGAGAGTCAGTGAGGGGCTCTGCCTAACATGAACTGGGATTCTGTTCCAGAGTATGGGGAAGCCTCTGAGTTATGAATCTGTCTCTCCAGCATGTTATATTCAAATTTGTACTGAGGTTTAAATCTTTGGCTCTCGTGGTTCTGATGGATTTGGATTTTTTGAGGTGGAGCATGTCCATCAGTTCCTGGTTGGACATGCCCTTGTATGTCAGGCACAGATCACCTCTGAGCAGGCGGTATGCTACTGAATAGAGCTGGAGTTTCTTTAGCCTGGTAGCATATGACATATGTTGGAGACCCTTGATCCTCTTTGTGAGGTACTTCTGGGGTCTCTCCAGCTGTTGTAAGTGCCGGGTGAGGTACATACCAAATGGAGCATTGTACTCAATCATGGGCCTGATAAGGGGGGAGTATAGGGGTACGATGACCTCCTTTGATCTGGATGTGAACCCCTTCATGATAAGGTGGGCAAGGTAGAAAGTCTTTCTAACCACTTTGGCAACGTGGGTGTCAAATGAGAGGTCATTATCAACTTGGGTCCCCAGGTCTCTGATTACTTTTTCCGTACTCAGTGGGTTACTGTCTATGTGATAATTTGTGGGTACTTTGTTTTTCCAAAAGGGGATGACTATACATTTCTTGGCATTCTGTTTAAGGCCATGATTCCAGCACCAGTTGTCCGTTTTGGTGAGGCCTTTCTGTAGGATGTATGTGTCAGCTGGTGTATCGACTATGGCGCCTAGTTTGCAGTCATCTGCGAACTTTGTCAACCACAACCCTCCCATGTTTGCTTTCACATCTGAGAAGTAAATGCCGAACAAGAGGGGTCCCAGGACAGAGCCCTGTGGGACACCACTTGTGACTGGCTTTGAGTCTCACATGGCTCCCGCAATTTTGACTTTATGGGTTCTGTTCTTTAGGCAGTTTGCAACCCATCTTGTGACATATGGATTTACATTTAAGCTGTTTAGCTTGTCTTTGATGCCTGAGTGGGGTATTGTGTCTAAGGCTTTAGCCAAGTCCAGGTAGGCTGTATGGACTGCTTTGCCCTCATCAATGGCTCTAGTGACTGTTTTGAAAAAGTCAACCAGGTTCAAAAGGCAGGATCTGCCCTTATCAAAGCCGAACTGGGTGGGATCAAGTGTCTGTAGGTCCCCAATGTCGTTGTTTATGAGTTCCATAATAATTCTTTCCATAGCTTTGCAGACCAGGCTGGTTAAGCTTATGGGGCGATAGTTCCCAGGGTCTGTAGTGGAGCCTTCTTTGTGGAGTGGGACCACTGTTGCTGTACGCCAGTGTTCAGGTACATATCCTGTAGTAAGGCTAAGGTTAAATAGCATTTTTATATGCGGGTTTAGCTCCTCTTGGAGTTCATGTATCACGCAGCCGGTGATACCATCAGGTCCCATTGATGCTGTGTTTTTTGCTTTGCCGAGGGCGGTTCTCACCTGGACATCAGAGATGACAGGGAGGTTACATTCAGCTGGGATAAGTATTTCTTCTTTTGGAGGTGAGGGAGGGGAGAAATTTGCACTGAACCTGTCTGCCAGAATGTTGGCAATATCTGTGGGTTCGGTAATTTTTTTTGTCATTGTGTAGTAACTCTGAGCATATCTGAGGGTTTCCGCCCAGGTTTCTAACATAACTGAAGAATGCCTTGTGGTTATCTTTAGTGTCCTTGGCGATTTTTCTCTCAAAGTTGGCCTTGGAATTTTTTATGAGAGAACATAGCTTTCTACTAGTGCTGATCAGAGATGCCTTCCCTTTATGGGATTTTGCTCTGTCTTGCAGTAGCTTCCTTCTTTTGTTATACAATTTGTTTATGGCTGGGGTCCACCAGACAGGATGCTTTCCTTTGGTGGAGGGGGTCTTGGTTTTATTTGGGATTGCATGATCCATGCATTCTTGGAGATATCCGTAGAAAGCATTTGTGTAGGATTCAGCATTGTGGGATGTGGTTTCCATTGGCCCTGTGGGCTTAAATGATACCAGCTCAGTCTTAAGAAGTGTAAAGTCAGCTTTTGAGAAGTTTCTCACTGTAGTCTTTTGTGCTGGGGGTGGAGGTGGTAAATGTATATCCAGGGTGATTAGTTTGTGGCCAGATCTCACCAGTGAGGGGAATACTTCCAGTGTGGAGCATTTTGTCCCCATGTTTGTGATGATCAGGTCTAGTATATTATCCCCCCCTTGTGGGAGAGGTGACTAGCTGTTCCATTGCATTTGAGTTTATGAATTCCAGGAACCTTTGGGCTAGGGTGTTAAGGCTAGAATAGTGCACCCAGTCTATGTTAGGGTAGTTGAAGTCTCCCAATATGATGGTATTTGGTGAGACATTCATATCTTCCAATGTCTTCAGGAAGACTGAGTGGGTTTCTTGAGATTGGGAGGGTGGTCTGTAACATGCAACCAGTTGTATAGCAGTTTTGCCTATGGTTAGCCACACCTGGATGGTCTCCGATGCTTCATGAGTTGCCACTAACCTGGAGGTGTGGGTATCCTTGATGAATATGGACACTCCCCCTCCCTTTGTGGTTTGGCCCGGGTTTTGGGGCCGAAAAGCATGATACGAGGTAAAGCCTGGTAGCACTGGGGTGCTCTCAGGGGCCTTGAACCAAGTTTCAGTTACTGTGCAGACATCGATGTTCTCCATACTGAGGAGTGCTTCGAGTGCCTGCATCTTGAGATTTAGACTTCTGGCGTTGAGCAGCATTACCCTTAATTTTTTTCCATTTTTGTTTTCTAAGGAGGTGGGTTCGTCTTTGAGCCTTGCCTAAAAAAGACACTATGGGGGTGGCAAGAGCCTTAGCCAATATCCAGAAGCCCAGTGGTGACAGGTGCAAGCCATCCCTTGCGAAGCAGCGTGGCTTGTCCGGCATGTCATCCCAAGCAGACAGACATTGGATCCCCCTAGAATGACACCAGTAATTGAGCCAATTATTAAAGCTGATCATCTTGTCTTTGTATTGTGGCATCATTCTTGGTGAGGGCAAGATGCTCAGGGTCAGGGTCATACCAGCCTGGAATACATAATCAGAGAGCTCCTCTATGTCTCTTTTCATGTAGTCCAAGGAGGTACGTCTCAGGTCATTCACGCCGGCATGGACAATGATGGAGTCATATTTGTACGTGCTTTTGAGTGACCTGAGTGAGTGTGTTATATGGTGGATCCTAGCCCCCGATAGGCAGCTTACCGTTACCCTCTCCTTGCTCAGCCTGGTAAGTTGGACGTCAGTGTGTCTGACTATAGAGTCACCTATCACTAGTGTATCAGGCATAGTGTTTGGCCTTAAGGGCTGTGATTTATTGACACACCGATTTATTGAAGTATGTGTTGCATGTGTTATGTTTTGAGGTGGTGGATTTTTGGGTGTCTGCTTTGGGAGCCTCTGTTGTTTTGGAGTGTACTTGAGGTTTCTGGGGCATGCTGTGTGGACAGATTGTTATCATCTGATATGGCATTACTGACCTTATTTGGTGAGACCTGGCTATGGTACTGAGGTTGTGCCTGCACCTACACTGACAGCATGATACAGGTATTCAGTGGAGTAAGTAGCATCTGTCCATACAAGGCATTTTTATAAGGCATGGTATTCCCTTTGTGGGTTACATTTGTAGACCCTACAGTTGTTGCAGGCGTCCAGTGGGAAACATAGCAAAGGACCAATGTAAGCATTTATTTGCCTATTGTAGGGATGGAACAGAGTGCCATGTTATTTTACTTGCTGGATAACACACACTCAGTCAGGAGATTTTACACATCACAGTACATTCTGATGTCAGTGGCAGTGTTGTGGTCAACAGGCATGTAGTCCACTGCTATCACACCGTGGTTACTATCTGTGAGCAATATGCAGGGAACTACCAGTATAGTGGTTGTTGCCTAGCCAAGTGTGTTTGTGTATAAGACATGGGTGGAGAGTGTTCTCTGAGTAATACAAGGTTTGCCTATATTGTTCACCGATCCATAATGTCACATGTAAGGCTATGGATTGTCTACACCAACCTCTCTGCTGTTTGACATCTGTTGTCCTTGGAAGGTGGTCATTGTGACATATAGTAGATCCTCAATAGAATAATTTAGCAAAATCCCCACCACAATGCTCCCTGTCATTACAGAATCAAGGGCAACCTCTGCACAGGATACTGATGTCAAGCACACAATTGCCAGTATTGAGATTCAAAACTCTACCTCACTATGTATTAGTGCTACAGGGTACCACATTTATCGTGCACGCCACAGAGCTTATTGGATGGACATTGTCCTAAGGTACTTCTAAGGTGAGGAACATCACTGGGTGAGAGATCCCAAAAATAATTTTACCCTAATCACACATTTACCATTGCCAGGGGTGAGGTTCAAACCTGTGTATGGATCAAGCAATCCCTAATAAAATCAAGACCCTTTCCACCAAAGGCAGGCGCCCAGTCTGGTGGACTCCAGCCATAAACAAACTCTACAACAAGAGGAGAAAGCTACTACATGACAGAGCAAAATCCCTAAAAGGGAAGGCATCTCTGATCAATACTAGCAAAAAACTACGATCACTCATAAAATCATCCAAGGGCAACTTTGAGCGAAAAATCGCTAATGACACAAAAGACAATCATAAAGCCTTCTTTAGCTATGTTAGAAACCTGGGTGGAAACTCCCAGATATGCTCAGAATTAGTCCAAAATGATAAAAAAATCACTGAACCCACAGACATTTCCAACATACTAGCAGACAGGTTCAGTGCAAATTTCTCCTTTCCCTCCCCCCCAAAAGGAGAAATATCTATACCACCAGAGTCTAGCCTCCCAAACATCTCAGATGCCCAGGTGAGAGCTGCTCTCTAAAGCAAAAACACAGCATCAATGGGACCAGACGGTGTCCCTGGCTGTGTGCTACGAACTCAATGAGGAACTAAACCCACACATAAGGCTGCTGTTTAATCTTAGCCTTACTACAGGATACGCACCAAAGAATGGCATGGCAACTGTGGTCCCACTCCACAAAGGTGCTTCTCACGGACCCTGAAATTACCGCCCATAAGCTTGACGAGCCTTGTCTGCAAAGCTATGGAGAGGATCATAATGGAACTCATAAATAAAGACATTGGGGACCTACAGACACTGGATCCTACCCAATTTGGCTTTGTCAAGGGCAGATCCTGCCTCTTGAACTTGGTCGACTTTTTCAAAACAGTCACTAAGGCCATTGATGAGGGTAAGGCAGTTCACACAGCCTACCTTGACCTAGCAAAAGCATTGACACAATACCCCACTCGGGCATCATAGAAAAGCTCACCAGCTTAGATGTAAACCCATATGTCACAAGATGGGTTGCAAACTGGCTCAAGGACAGAACACACAGGGTTAGAGTTGCTGGTGCCATGTCAGACTCTAAGCGGTCACAAGGTGTCCCACAGGGCTCAGTCCTGGTCCCCTCTTGTTCGGCATTTATTTTTCTGAAGTGCAGGCAAACATAGGGGATTGTGGCTGACAAAATTTGCAGATGACTGCAAACTGGGCACCATAATTGACACTCCATCAGACACAGATATCCCCAGAAAGGTCTCATAGAAATGGATAACTGGTGCCAGAGCCATGGCCTTAAGCTAAATGCCAAAAATGTATAGTCATACCCTTTGGGAAAAACAAGGTAACCCCTAATTACCACATAGGTGGTAATCCATTAAACACGGAAGAAGTTATCAGGGACCTGGGGACCCAAGTTGACAGTAACCTCTTTTGACACTCACATTGCCAAAGTGGTTAGGAAGACCTTCTACATTGCCCACCTGATCATGAAGGGATTCACATCCAGATCAGGAGAGGTCATTGTACCCTGTACTCTTCACTTATCAGACCAATGATTGAGTACAACGCCCCATTCGAATGTACCTTACCCGACACCTGCAGCAGTTGGAAAGACCCCAAAAGTTCCTCACCAAAAGGATAAAGGCTCAAACATATGTCATACGATGCCCGACTGAAGAAACTCCAGCTCTATTCAGTCGCATACCGCCTGCTCAGAGGTGATCTGTGCCTGACATACAAGGCCATGTCCAACCCGAATTAATGGACATGCTCCACCTCAAAAATCCAAATCCACCAGAGCCACGAGAGCAAGAGACTTAAACCTCAACACGGATATAAATAGGACGTGCTGGAGGGACAGATTCATCACCCAGAGACTCCCTACACTATGGAACAGAATCCCAGTCCATGTGAGGCAGAGCCCCTCACTGACTCTGTTCAAGAGAAATCTTGACGAGTGGATGGGAGATCGTAGGTTTACCCCGGGAATCATCTCTGTATCACTGCTGGACAGAGGCACAGCAAACTAATGGGTATAGTATTCTCATCCTAAGGGGTGGTGAAAGCCACACACACTCTGGCTAGGCTTATAAATGCCCTAGGGCAGATAGCCTAGTATGAACCTATGAACCTATGAACCTATGAACCTATCTAACAACATTTACAGACCATTATGATTACAGATTTATCACATGCACAACTGACTTTATATGGTTTATGTTTCACAACAGATACTTGTAAGGTGGATAATATCTGCAGGACTGCTTAAGACAGGCTCTGAGATGTGCACTGGCTGTAAATAGGGCCAACATTTTTAAGGTACACACATACACTTACCACCGATAAGATTCAAACCCATAGCAATGTAGTTACTGCTATTATATTGTCCTCTATTTATGGCCTACACCACAAAGTTTATAGGGCTAACTTTTCTCCAAAGGTGTATTTCAATGTAGATGACATCAGCAGGATTGCTAATGTAGGGAAATAGGAGGTGTAGTGACTGTGAATGGCCTCCACAACATTACTCTCTAAGCACACAGAGTTTCATAGTTGTCATGTCTGGGATTTGAACCGCTACATAACACTACAACATTGCACAGTTATCGCATGCACCACAGAGCTTACAGGGCTGAGTTTTTCCAAGGAGGTATTTCAAGGTAACTGACATCAGCAAGTTTGCTAAAGTTGGGTAATGGGAGGTGTAGTGACTGTGCATAGTCTCAAAACCATTGATCCCTACACACACACACACACACACACACACACACACACACACACACACACACACACACAGTTTCACAGTTGCCATCTCTGGGATTAGAATGCCTACCTAACTAGTATGTTACATTACAGCATTACACAGTTATCACACGCACCACAGCACTTATAAGAAGGACCCTTGTCCAAACGGGTATTTCAAGGTGACTGACATCAGCAGGCTAGCTAAACTAGGGCAATAGAGAGTGCAGTGTGTGTGAATGGTCCATAAACCATTCCTCTGGAAACACGCACACAACACACATTCACACACAACTTTACATTTGACAGGACTGGGTTTATGACTGCTAGATGAATAATGACTTGTACTGTCATGTTACACAGCTATCACCAGCACCACAGACACTATAGTGCTGAGGGATACCAGAAGCAAATATCTACAGTGATAGACATCAGCACATCATGTGATATTGGCCAATTGGATGTGTCATGGGTGGGACAGGCCTCATGATGGGAAGCTCTTTGTCACTGTCTGTCTCTCTCTTCCGCACATCTCGGTTTGTGTATGTTTGACCTATTATAGTGTGTTGTCCATGGATATATGTGTGTATTCCTATACGATGTGTGTGCAAAGCATGAATGGTGTGCAATGAGGTGTGTGTGCACAGAAATCTGCGACTGACAGATATGTATAGTCTACTGTTGTTGTCAGACATGGTGTGGGACCATGCCCAGTATGTATTTTGTTGTCAGACATGGGCTTCGTTTAAAGTGTGGGAGCATGCCCAGTGTGACCTTCTGTATTGAATGTGTGAATCCATTACAGGTAGGTCGTACTCCAGTGCAGGCATTTGTGTTCTACACGTACAGCTAGCAACCTGTTTCTGCAAGATATTTGTAGGTAGGTTGACAATATGGAGTCGCAATGGGCAAAGGATATTGGGATACTGTAACTAATTGTGTCTGTGCTGCTTTGCTTGTGCTACATGGTTTTGGTGTTAGCAGAGATATTCAGACATATATACTGTTTTACACTGTTCATAGGTTCATAGGTTCATAGGTTCATACTAGGCTATCTGCCCGAGGGCATTTATAAGCCTAGCCCATTGTTTTGTGGCTTACGCCACCCCTTTAGTATGGGGAACTATACCCATTATTTTGCTGTGCCTCTGTCGAGCAGTGACACTGAGGTAATTCCTGGGGTATATCTGCGATCTCCCATCCATTGGTCAAGATTTCTCTTGAACAAGGCCAGCGAGGTGCTCTGCCTCACATGTACCGGGATTTTGTTCCACAGCATAGGAGTCTTTGGGTGATGAATCTATCTCTCCAGCACATCCTATTAATAGTGTCGAGGTTTAAGTCTCGCCTTGTGGCTCTGATGGATCTAGATTTTTGAGGTGAAGCATATTCATCAAATCTGGGTTTGACATGGCCTTGTATGTTAGGCAAAGGTCACCTCTGAGCAAGCGGTGGCGACTGAATAGAGCTGGAGTTCTTTCAGTCGGGCAGCATAGGACAGATTTTTGAGACCCTTTATCCTTTTGGTGAGGAACTTTTGTGGCCTCTCCAGCTGCTGCAAGTGTCGGGTCAGATACATTCGAATGGGGCATTGTACTCAATCATTGGTCTGATGAGTGATGAGTAAAGGGAGACTATGACCTCCCTTGATCTAGATGAGAATCCCTTCATGATAAGGTGGGCAATGTAGAAGGACTTCCTAACTACTTTAGCTACATGGGTGTCGAATGACAGACTACTATCAACCTGGGTCCCCAGGTCCCTGATAACTTCTTCTGTGCTCAGTGGATTGCCACCTATTTGGTAGCTAGGGGTAACCTTGTTTTTCCCAAGGGTATGACTATGCATTTTTGGCATTTAACTTTAGGCGTGGCTCTGGCACCAGTTATCCGCTTCTGTGAGACCCTTCTGAAGGATATCTGTGTCAGATGTGTTTTCTACTATGGCGCCAGTTTGCAGTCATCTGCAAACTTTGTCAGCCATAGCCCTCCTGTGTTTGCTTGTACTTCGAAAAGTAGATGCCAAAAGAGTGGGCCCAGGACTGAGCCCTGTGGGACACCACTTGTGACAGGCTTTGAGTCTGACATGGCGCCAGCAACTCTGACCCTGTGGGTTCTGTCACTCAGCCAGTTTGCAACCCATCTTGTGATGTATGGGTTAACATTTACGCTGATGAGTTTTTCAATGATACCCGAGTGGGGTATTGTATCAAGGCCTTAGCCAGATCGAGGTAGGCTGTATGGACTGCCTTTCCTCATCAATGGCTTTGGTGACTGTTTCAAAAAGTCAACCAAGTTTAAAAGGCATGATCTGCCTTTGACAAAGCCAAACTGGGTTGGATCCAAAGTCTGCAAATTCCTATGTCTTTATTTATGAGCTCCATTATGATCCTCTCCATGGCTTTGCAGATAAGGCTTGTCAAGCTAATGGGCCAGTAATTTCCAGGGTCTGTGGAGGCACCGCCTTTGTGAAGTGGGGCCACAGTTGCAGTGCGCCACTCCCTGGGTACGTATCCAGAGGTAAGACTTTGATTAAACAGCTGTCCTAGCTGTGGGTTTAATTCCTCATTGAGTTCAGCACACAGCCGGGGACACCATCGGGTCCCATGGATGCTGTGTTTTTTGCTTTGGAGAGAGCAGTTCTCACTTGGGCGCTGGAGATGTTTGGGGGGCTGCACTCATTGGGTATAGATATCTCCCCTTCTGGGGAGGTGGGCGGGGAGAAGTTTGCACTGAACCTGTCAGCCAGTATGTTGGCAATGTCTGTAGGATCAGTAATCTTCACATCATTTTGAACTAGTTCTGAGCATATCTGGGAGTTTCCTCCTAGGTTTCTAACATAGCTAAAGAAGGCCTTATGATTGTCTTTGAGTCTTTAGCTATTTTTCTCTCGAAATTTGCTTTGGATGATTTTATGAGAGCTCTTAGTTTTTACTTATAGTGATCAAGGGTGTCTTACCTTTTAAGGATTTTGCTCTATCTTGTAGTAGCTTCCTCCTTTTGTTGTAGAGTTTGTTTAGGGCTGGGGTCCACCAGACTGGACGCTTGCCTTTGGTACAAAGAGTCTTTGTTTTGCTTGGGATTGCCTTATCCATGCAGTCCTGCAGGTGCTGGTAGAAGGCGTTTGTAAGTGATTCAGCGGCTTGAGTATTGTTTTCCGGCCTGGGGCCTGAAAGGAGACCACACTAGTCTTTAGAAGTGTGAAGGCGGCTTTTGAGAAGTTCGTTACTGTGGTCTTTTTATTTCAGGTGGGGTGGGATGAGGACCTCCAGCGAGATTAGTTTGTGATCTGATCTCACCAGTGAGGGGTATACTTCGGTTGAACATTGTGCTCCCATGTTCGTGATGATGAGATCAAGTATGTTATCTCCTCTTGTGGGGATGGTGACTAGTTGTTCCATGGCATTTGAGTTTATGAATTCCAGGAACTTTTGGGCTAGGGTGTTTGGGCTTGAGTAGTGTTCCCAGTCTATATTAGGGTAATTGAAGTCACCTAGTATGATGGTGTTTGGTGATACATTTATTACCTCTAGTGTTTTCAGGAAGGCCATGTGAGTTTCCTGAGTTTGTGAGGGTGGCCTGTAACATGCTACAATTTGCAGAGCAGTCTTGCCTATGGTTAATTGCACCTGGATGGTCTCCGATGCATCGTGTTGCCACCAGTCTTGAGGTGTGGGTGTCCTTGATGAATATGGATACCCCCCCTCCTTTCTTGGTATTGTCCGGATTTTGGGGCCGGAACGCATGATATGAGGTAAAACCTGATAGCGCTGGGGTGCTCTCAGGAGCCTTGAACCAGGTTTCTGTCACAGCACAGACATCGATGTTCTCCATACTGAGAAGGGCCTCAGCATTTTGAGATTTAGACTTCTGGCATTGAGCAGCATTACCCTTAGTTTTTTTCCTTGTTTGTGTTCTAGGGTGGTAGGTTTAGAATTTGAGCCTTGCCTAAAAAAGGCACTATGGGGCTGGCAAAAGGCTTTGCCAATATCCGGAATCCCAGGGTGACAGGTGCAAGCCGCCTTGGCAGCGTGGCTTGTCCAGCATGTCATCCCAGGCAGACAGATACTGGATCCCCTTTGAATGACACCAGTGTTTAAGCCAATTGTTAAAGCTGATCATCTTATCTCTGTATTGTGGCATCATTCTTGGTGAAGGTAGGATACTGCTCAAGGTCAGGGTCATACCTGCCTGGGCTACATAATCAGAGAGCTCCTCAATGTCTCTTTTCATGTAGTCCAAGGAGGTGCCTCAGGTCGTTTACACCAGCGTGGACAATGACTGAGTCATATTTGTACCTGCTGTTGAGAGACCTGAGTGCTTGCATTATGTGGCGGATTCTAGCGCCCGACAGGCAACTTACTGTGACCTTCTCCTTACTCAGTCTGGTGAGCGGGACATCAGTGTGTCTGACTATGGAGTCACCAATGACTAGTGTGTCTGGCATTGTGTTTGGCCTTAAGGGCTGTGACTGTTTCACACTCTGACTGTGAGGTCTATGTGTTGCGGGTGTTGTGTTCTGAGGTGGTGGTTGTTTGGGTGTCTGCTTTGGTGGCCTCTGCTGTTTTGGTAGATTTTGATCAGAGCCTCGAGTATGTCTTTGTGTGTTTATGTGTATGATTTGAGGTTGTAATGGTACTATGTGAGACTGGGTCTATAGTGTGTGTGGTAACCTTCTCCTCCTGACTGGTCTTGCCAGTCCTATGTTGAGAGAGCTCAGCCTCCAGTTTGGCCGTATAGTTGCATCTCTCGCATGTATTTGTGTTTTGTGGGAGGAGGAAAGGGTTGTCTGTGTACATGAGGCAATTGAAACATTGCTTCAATATTCCCAGGTTCACCAGCTGAGCAGGAGAGGACACTAGCAACTGATCCTCGACATGCTAGAAGGGTAGACAAAAACTTTAAAAAGATTCGGGGACGGGTGACCGAGAAATGGGGGTTGCCTTTTGGGGTACTATCTATGTCAAGAGTGCCATACCAAGGTAATAAGTACTGTAGGAGCAAGTGCTAGGTTTAATAGATAGAGAATAGTCTACTTGGAGTCAAGTAGAGTTGATCTTTTAGTTATAGGATACGCTGATTTGATCAGTAGTATAGTTCGAGGAAGGTAGTTTTAAGGGAAAATTTGAAGAGTGGACTTTAGGTAGCCGAATAGTTTAAACCTGCTTAACCGGCTGCCCTAGTGTGCAACAGTGGCAGCTCGACTAAATCGCTCTAAATCGCGCTTAACGCTTAGCTTTATACCAGGGGCTGGAAAAGCTAGAAACTGGCCCAAAACGACCAATAAACTACTAGTTACTGGCTGAAACCTCACAAAACTGGACAAAGGCAGCTCAATGCTTCCCACTCCCACTGGTAAGCAAGGTAGCTTCCTTCCCCAAATAAGGCAAGGAAACAGTACACAGGAACTACAACCAAAGCCCAGGAATCAGCAACTCTGAAACTGGACTAAACTAGTAAAGCAGGAAAGCAAGGTAGCTTCCCTTCCCCAAATAAGGCAAGGAAACAGTACACAGGAACTACAACCAAAGCCCAGGAATCAGCAACTCTGAAACTGGACTAAACTAGTAAAGCAGGAAAAACAAGAGATATTTTTTCTTATTTTTTCTTTTTTCACAAAACAGGCAGAAACAGGTACAGCAAACACTTATAAATGCTATGAATCAGCTACTACAGCTTACACAGAAGAATTTGCTACAAATACAGTCAAATAGTAACAAACAAGGATTCCAAGTGCAATATTAAGTTAAATGCAGTAAAACAGCTTCAATGTAACAGAAAGGCAGGCGAAATACAGTTGCTAGGTATTCAGATGTGGAAAGCAACAAAAATATACTTAGTATCAAGAAAAGTCGCTTATTCAGCTCTCTGCAGCCTGGATTACTCTGCTGGCCCACGTGGAGTCTGTGCTGAGTAGGTACAAGCTGAAAGTTTTATACCAGGGGGCTGGAAAAAGCTAGAAACTGGCCCAAAACGACCAATAAACTACTAGTTACTGGCTGAAACCTCACAAAACTGGACAAAAGGCAGCTCAATGCTTCCCACTCCCACTGGTAAGCAAGGTAGCTTCCCTTCCCCCAAATAAGGCAAGGAAACAGTACACAGGAACTACAACCAAAGCCCAGGAATCAGCAACTCTGAAACTGGACTAAACTAGTAAAGCAGTGATGTGATGTATTATGACATCAACTACTGACAGATATACTTATTTGCTCACAGTAATGTCCTGGGGAATACAAGGTGAATGCAGCTGTGTCCAGTATTGTGGTCTCCAGCCTACATAGTCTTGCACACTCATGCCATTCTGGAGGGGGAGCTATAGACACTTGCTGATGGGTCTGTGTAAATGGTCCAGCACCTTGGTACTGTGGTTGCTGAGGATGCCCTGCTTGTACATCTATTGACGTGACAGAATGGCCATATCCTGCTGTGGCCATAGCTCTCAGCTGTACAGATTAACACGGGTTACCCAGAGGCAGGGCTCATATACCTGGTCAGTTCCCCTCCACATTGTGGTTTATGAGCAGGTTTGTAGCCACTGATTACTGGGTTTGCAGGCAGGGATAGTATGGGCACATTTCAGAGTTTCAGAATTCACACACTCTATGGCATCCATGCTTCTACACCGCTCCCCCTCCTGTTATTCTATCCTCTTCCAAACATTATGCGAGCCATATCTGATAAGTATTCCTATAGTTATCCCTTCATTCCAGTGGTATTTAGGGGTTGGTCCACAGTTCATGCAGTAGGACATGGTGGGCATGCTACTGGGATTTGTGACATGGACTTGGTTTTGTGTTCTGTGGACTGTGTTATGTTGTTATTTGGGACTCCATGAGATGACATACATTGGCAGTATGGTTGAGGCACAGGCCTTTGAAAGAGGACTGTAGGGCATTTGGTAGTGATGCAGGCCATCTGTAGCAGGTCAGCACATTCTGTCACTCCTACAGTCCCAGGCTGCAAGCCAATGGATTCCCCTGGGGTGACAGGGTAGGTGTGTGAAGTGTTAATGGCAATAGTTCCTGTCCTTATTAATCCATTGATGTGGATGCTGGCAGGTTGCTGCTTATGGCTAGGGACACATCTGCGTGGTACACCTCTTCAGCATTCTGCATTCTGTGGATATTCCCATACAGAAGTGGGGGTCATACTGTACTCATTCCCAACAGCAGGGATATGACATGTGATGAGCCTGTGGCTGATGGTGGGGTGAGCTGAGTGCATGTATGCTATGGAAGCTTCTTACAGCTGACTCACAAATATACGTGGGGCATTCCCCTTATGCTGGTTTGTGTGGGGACACCAGCAGTTTCTCAGTACTTCATAACTGTTCCTTTTGTGGTCTGTCAGTGATTGGCCAGACTACATCAGTATTCCATACTACACAGACAACTAATGTGCTGCTAACCTGTATGTATAATTCCAAAGGTGTGTGCATATGACAGTTACATTTTATATACTCTGTCTAGGGTACTTCCACCTGTGTACTGTGTGTATGTCTAGGTCCACATTCCTGGCATGTCCATCTTTCAGATGGTGACAGATATTACATCTGAACACTGAGTATGGATTATTGCTGGATTGGGTCTTGCTGGGATGTATTGTGTTTGGCATTGCAGTTGTTAGTACATGGCCCTGTCATCAACAGTACTGGCCATAGGCCACCTGGACACAACCCTCCATGCCTACATGCTGACCACTTCCACACAATATACAACACACAACAGCCTAATGCACAGAGCCCTGCATATTGTACATGTACAACAATCTATCCTGCTAATTTGGCCAGCTCAGGAAATCTGTGCTCAGCCGTTATTAAACCCACACGTGCATGTTACTACATTTCTATGTAGGTTTGCGAGGGGGGGGGCACACCTGACAACTGTAATCATTTGCTATGACTGTTCTGGTATTTCAGGTACTCTGTTGGCTTCCATTTCATTCTGTGTTTCAACCTATCATGCAGACTAGAGGCATATCAGTGGAGTACAGATCTTAGGTTTTATTGACCTACATTTCAGTTTCAAACTTCTTACCCTTCAGAACTAACATCCAACTGCCTGACCTGGTGTAGTCTGTCTGTGAATGTCTGGAGGCAGGCTGTTCTCCATTGCTATCAATCGGATGCCTTAGCACAGACTTTCTTTGTGGTCATCTACACCTGTCCTGCTGGCTGAGACTGTTTTTGGGTATGTGAGCCTCACTGACATGCATGTGTGTGTCCTATGGACACACATTTGGCCCACCATATGCCCTGCAGTGGGATTTGTCACATTGTCTAGTACTGCATACTGTGTTGACACCAGTATTTGTTATGGATTTCATGCTGCCCATATAGGTGTCTACTATCTGTTGCCATCGCATTCAGCCACCCGATTCCCTTGCATGCTCACATCCATACCATAGATACAAGTAGAAGAACATACTACTCCATTAAGCAATTGATAGGGATAGTAACCTACCTTGTGGCTGTGCCAGTATTGAGGATGGTGCTGGAGGGCTGACTATGTTGGATGCAAATAGTACACTCCCTATACATGGTAAAGCAGAGGTAGTGTCATGTTTGGCATCCCTTTTACTGTATGAGCAAGTCAGAGAGAGAGGTGTCATTCCCTGAGTTCCTACTGTGTCAGTGTATGTGCTATGCGTTGCCTCTTTGCCATAGCCTGGGTATACCAGGCACACTTCCTTTTGCCTACAGGGGCAGGCTAAGTTTGTTCATCCTCCGAGTCAGTCTGTGCCTGTTTGGCATTGGCAATGGTGGGGGGCTGTGTGGCCCTTTCACGTGCTGTTCCTGCTGCAGCTGTTTCCGCAGGATCATATTGTGTAGCATGGCACATAAAATGAAGATTTGAGTACATGTAGCTGAAGAGTACTACAAGGCTCCACTGGATATGTCCAGGCACCGGAACCGTGAGTTGAGCAACCCAAACACACACACTGTTATGATTCTGGAGTGTGCATGTGCCTCATTATGGAGTTCTTGTTCAGGTGTGTGTGCATTTTTGATGGGTGTCATCAGCCACAGCTCCAGTGCATAACCAGAAATCCCCACTAGGTGGCCATATTGGATGTCCCCACTGGCAAATCTCTGGTAGAGCTGTGTCATATGCTAGATGTGGGAGTCATGATAGCTTCCAGGGCTGCCAGCACACACATTCATTATAATGCCCTGGGTATCGCACATGACCTGGACGTTGATGGAGGGGAAGCCCTTGCAGTTTAGGTAGACCCTACCCTGCTCACCAGGTAGTGCTTTGATGTGTAAGTGCGTGCAGTCTATAGCACCCACTACCTCAGGGTATTCTGCTATTTGGTGGAAGAGATGCATATTGCTGGTCAGTGCTGCACAGGTGTTGTGGAAATATATGTGCTCACTGGCATGTGATGACATGGCATCTAGGAACTGCTGGAGTACCCTGGATGCTGATGCCTGTGAGATCCCCATGATATCCCCAGTTGGCCTTTGGAAGGTACCTGTGGCTAGTATTCTTAAGCCTACACATACTTTGGTATCCACTGGGATGGGTCCCATTCTGTTGGTTCTGTGTGTGAGGCATGGCCAGTGCAGCTCAACAATTTGCTGAAGGAGGTCCCTGTCCACCCTATATTGCTCCACTATCTCCAGCTCATGTAGCCCCTGGTAAGATACCCTGGGGCTATACACTCTTCTCCTTCTCCTCACTGTTGGTTGGTAATCAACATTCTCATCGTCACCACCCTCACCCTCTTCCACATATTGATTTATGAGAGCGATGGCAACCCCTATCATTTTGTTGGTTTTGTTAGGTAAAATTTCCTTATTTGTGTCACCGGTGGTGTAGAGTTTGTGGAAAAAAACAGCGTGGAAGGTGTTTGCATAATTTATAGCAGTGTGCTGAGCTGGGCTGTTGCCTGTGCAATTGGCTGATTCTGATATATGTCACCTGCTAGCTATGCTAGTTCTCCTTGATTACCTTCCTGTTGCTGTTTTCCCTCCCCATTGCCTTACTGTTTAAGCTCCAAGGCACGCCACGCAAACCCAGTGCTCAGATGTGAACTGAGCAGATATTTCCTGTTTTTTTTTTTTTTTTAAATCTGGTGCATGGCACGCACTCCCATTTAGGCAGTGTAAACACTGCTAGGCAGCCTCAGACACCCCCCCCCTTCCTTAGCTGTGCTTATCTAAGGGCAAACACAGGGCACTGTGCTCCAGTAGGTTTACAGCAGTCATGACACTCCCTCTCATGAGGTCATCTAGCTCATAGGCTTATACCATGGTGTTATTGCACCTACATAGTTGGGTGCAAGCTAGCACTGAGGGAAAATCTGTGATTCAGTATCATTCCCCTCATTTGCATAGAACTGACTGCTAATGCATGGTTACAAAACTGACACTCAGCCTCCCCCTTAGCAACCGCTATTCCATGGTCTTGTGTTATGCATGCCATTGACTATTTTGAAAAAAATATGATTTTGGTTTAAAAGCTTATTTCCAGCTTTTTTCTTATTTTTAGGTCAGTCTCGTTTGTGCACCACTGCTCTATGCTTAAACGTCCGAAATCGTCCAAAAAAGTTATTTTATATAATTTTGAAACTATTTTTCATGCCTATGGCAATATATTTGGCCATTAGCATGCCTAACCCTTATAATACATGCTTTTTTATGAGTTGCCATGCCTCCGTTTTGTAGTTTGCAGAAATGTATTCAGCTACTGGTTGAATACATTTCCGCAGTTTACACTATTCCTGCATGGATGTCTGCCTGCTTCCTGGATCACTAATTCACCTCATTTGCATGGTTTTCACCAGAAAATGAGGTAATTAGCATACAGGGGCTGTGTCCATACAGGAATAGTGCAGGAGCACTCGTGCACATCCCGGGAGCTCATTGCTGGATCGCACGTCAGCCATATTGCCTGCAGCAGCTTTTGCACTATTCCTGCACACAGTGCAGAGCTTGCTGAATCCTGAGGAATATCCGAGTCTGAGGATATGGATTGGTCAGCACAAAGCCTGAAGAGACATGCATCAAAAATGGATGGACTGTGAAAGAAGGCACACATAAAAAACTGAAAGATAAATAAAATGGACTTTTTTTTTCTTTTTTTTTCTTCTCAATACATATGTGCATTTAACAATGTAAATAATGATATTTACTATATTTTTTCTCTCTTTTCCTCATTTTATCTACCTTATTTCACTTCTTATTTAAAACATTCTAAATAACTTTTGTATATTAATCTGCTAAACATAGACCTCTTTCATGTGTGCAATTGGTGGGGTAATACACTTGTGCCTATATAAACTAATAGGGGGCATGTGGTTATAATAGTAGCTTTGATTTCTTAAACTAAATATCTGGTACATTAGGAGGTTAATGACCTTTTAACTGTAATTAGACACTGAGCTATAGAAAAATGCATATAGTATTTTTTTCTTCCCTATCTCTATTCTTCAGAACTTTATTTTATCCTCCCTTTCTTAGTGGCTTCTTATATTATATTGGGGAGTCGTGTGGTTTAAATATGGGTAACAATGATTGATAATGAGGAGAAGAAGAAAGAATGGAGGTCTTGTTATTTATTCATGCTTGATCTCTGTTAGAAATGTTTTGAAATGTGACAGTTGTGAATTTCCATTTATTTAACACTGTAATTTGTTTATCTGGCTTTGAATAATTAGATAAATACTGTAATGTTACGTTATGTCTGGATTTCTCCCTTTTCTGCTGGTTCCCTGGGTTTTGGAAAGACACCATTAATCCAGTGTGTCTACGAGTCTTTTTGGAATGTTACAAAGCAGTCTTGAGCATTTCTTTTTTGTTTTTTCTTGCTCTGTGTACTCTTGCTTTCCCACCTAAAGACACTCAGATGACATTTCCACTAGATATAGGTTCACGAGCCAAGCTTAACAAGTTAAAATTAATACAGCCACAAGTAGCAGCTGCTCACACTACACTGAATAAGTTGGTGACCTTTAACCCCAACGCAGGATGTCTGGAATCCTGCAACGGCATTTATAAGGAACTGGAACAGAGAAAGACTTCAACTGCTGACTTTAACCCTTTTGTTTTGTTAAAACAAGTCATAAGCTGACAACATCAATAAAACTTATATTAATGGTTGTGGAAAATGATAGAAATCATCGGAATAATGGAAAAAAGGTATGATGGGGGGTGTGGAAACAGGTCCATTAGTTTAATACTAATCTTAATGTAAAATATATTGATATATAACTCTGTTTTTTTTCTATATTATTTACAAAAAATGAATATACATACCAGGCATAATAGTGATTTAAATGAAAATTAGATATCGTGGCAACATATTGTAACTGTTAGACATGAAGCAATATAAATCTTCATGTTGATATGTGATTCAGTAGACATTGTTATTAGAAATCATATGATTGTAACTGTAAACATTTACAGAATGACTGGTTACAATGTAAAATGAAAATTATAAACCTATACTCTACAGGCATTTCAGGGAGACCCATTTTTTTCTCCACTTTATGTAAAGCTTCATGATTCTCGTTTCAAATCATTAAATGTTTATTTCAAGTTAACAGGGTAAAGAAAAGAGGGAATAAATAGAAAGCCCTCTCTGATTTTTAACACTCATTCATACAGTATTGTAGACATATTTAGATTTTTTAAAAGAATTTGAGAGTTATAACTAAAGACATAGAAGAGTTCAAGTTTATTATGTGCTTTAGCTTAGTTGTTGAACTGTGTAGAATCATCCTTGATTACTTGTTCACTGCTAAGCATTCATGTGCTGAAGTTTTTCTGTTTAATTTCATTAATGCACCTATCTAATACACTGCAGATTTGGGCATATACTATTTGTTTAAATTTAATGTCACCTATTGAATTACTTTCAGTTGAGTAATATGTAAAAGTTAGAATTTTGCTTAATGCAATACAAGAGACTAGACAAATAAGAAAAAAAGTTGGAAATAAGCTTTTAAACCCAAATCAGCATTTTGCCATGATAGTCAATGGCATGCATAAGACAACAATACCAGGTAGTAGTGGTTGCTAAGGGGGAAGGCTGAGTGTGAGTGTGTTAACTATGAATTAGCATTCTGTTTTATGCAAATGAGGGGAATGATGTTGGAAACTCCTGGTGTCTGGCTGGTGTGTGATTATCAAACAATCAGGACATATATCGCTGATTGATACATATATTTCTTGGCATTTTAACCTTTCAGAGTTCTGCATTGTCATAATTTTACCTGACTGGATTGTTTTATATATTTTCTGGCATTGTTTTCTGTTTATTATCTGTCCTGAAACTGCTTACCTCCTATTTCTGAGGTGGAGTTTATAAAACTGGTCTAACAGCTTTTGTGTTTTCTAATTGCTTCAAGGCTTGCTGATTTAAAATAGTTTCTGTTTGTAAATTCCTGCATACACTGCTGGAAACTCCTGGTGTCTGGCTGGTGTGTGATTCTCAAACAATCTGGAAATATATAGCTGATTGATAAGTATATTTTGTGGCATTTTAACCTTTCAGATTTTGGAATTGTCTTAATTTTGCCTGACTGAATTGTTTTATATATTTTCTGGCATTGGTTTCTGTTTCTCATCTGCCCTGAAACAATTTCCCCTCCCCCCACGCTATTCTTGTGGTGTTGTTATAGTTGGTGGCTTTGCAGCTGCCCGCCCCTACTGTAAATTTGACCTGGGACACCCCTCCCAGTCTGGTGTTCACTCTACTTAATACAAAGAGAACATTTGAGAAGGCCAACCCACTTAGATTCTTAACCTTGAATTTTTCTGAATTTCTTCTGCTCCTTCTTCCTCTCTCCTTGCACTTTACTTAAAAAAATTACACTTTATTTTGCTTTTGCATCTTCTTAAAAACACTCAATTGTATTTATTCTGCTCCATTTATTACTGCTTGGTAGTAGCCTGATTAAATTGTAACTGTTATTCTAAGCCTTTTGGTTTAAGCACTTGGGCTCCAGACCAGTTGTTTTGCATTAAGAAGGTATGTGGTCTGCACTGTTGTGGCAGGACAGGTAGCTTACATCCTTCTTAGTTGGGAATTACTGATTGAAGGCTCAGTGTCTGTTATTCTAAAAGTGTATTAGTTCTGGGTAAAGCACTTGGGCTTCAGGCCAGTTATTTTTCATTAAGAAGGTTTGTGGTCTGCACTCTTGTGGGAGGAGAGGCTAGATTATGCCCTTCTGAACCGGGAATTTCTGGTTAGGGGCTTATTGTGCCTGCTTATTTGAACTGTTTCTATCTGAAATTGGTGCACCTTGTTTGATGTAGTATAGACTAGATTCAGACATCCTGCATCTAGCTTTGTTTGTATAACTTGAGCACTAATCCAGGCCATCTTTTTTGGAGAAGGA
The DNA here is from genome assembly GCF_019279795.1 of Protopterus annectens. Taxonomy (NCBI): domain Eukaryota; kingdom Metazoa; phylum Chordata; order Ceratodontiformes; family Protopteridae; genus Protopterus; species Protopterus annectens. Next base: position 366,233,224 of record NC_056728.1, on the reverse strand, counting down.
TCCCCTGCACCCTAGTGGCAGGAGTGTGCAGTTAGAACTTGTCTGATTGAAGACTGCTGGAAGAGGGCACAGTCTTGAGCTTTTTTACTGGTTAATTGGGTAATTTGTTTAAATCAGTTTGCTTGTTTTCTATTGTTATGTAAAATAATAGCACTTTATTCATCTGCTTTTAATGTATTTGTGTTTCTTCCTACTTTATTACTTTATTTTGCTTTTGCTGCTTGTTCTTAAACGTACTTAATTGCATTTATTCTGCTGCTTATTAGTAGCCTGATTAAATTGCAACTGTTATTCTAAGCCTTTGGTTGAAGCACTTGGGCTTCAGACCAGTTGTTTTACATTGAGAAGGTTTGTGGTCTGCACTGTTGTGGCAGGACAGGTAGCTTACATCCTTCTAAGTTGGGAGTTGCTGATTGAAGGCTTAGTGTCTGTTATTCTAAAAGTGCATTAGTTCTGGTTTAAGCACTAGGGCTTTGGGCCAGTTATTTTACATTAAGAATGTGTGGTCTGCACTCTTATGGGGGGAGAGGGTAGATTCTGCCCTTCTGAGCTAGGAGTTTCTGGTTAAAGGCTTATTGTGCCTGCTTATTTTAACTGTTTTTTCTGAAATTGGTATGCCTTGTTTGCTGTAGCATAGACTAAATTCAGACCCGCTGAATCTAGCTTTGGTTGTATAACTTGAGCACTAATCCAGACCATCTTTTTTTTGGAGAAGGTTCCCCTGCACCCTAGTGGCAGGAGTATGCAGCTAGAACTTGTCTGATTGAAGACTGCTGGAATGGGACTCAGTTTTTAGCTTTTTATTGGTTAATTTGTTTAAATCAATTTGCTCATGTGCTATTTTTATATAAAAAATACACTTTATGCATCGCAGCTTAGCTAGAGTTAAACTATTCTTGGTGCCATAAAGTCTGCTCTTCAAATTTTCCCTTAGAACAAGGCAGTTTTTTTTAGTTTTAGCACTCAGATCTGTTTCTCTGAACTCAACACTTGTTCAGAACTCATTGTAAGCACTAATTAAGCTACAAATTACTACAGAGCTCAACTTTCCTCACTTGTCAAGATGAAAACAGTTTTTATTACTTAATAAATAAGCACCTATCCAGGCATGTCTAAGCGTCAGCTCCCAGTGTTTTCTTCTGTCTACCTGATGAATCTAGGAATCTTAGGGCAATGCAGCAGTTGCCTCATGTACACAGTCAACCCTCTCCTCCTAAAACCCAACACTACAACCTGTGACAGATGCACTTATATAGCCAAACTGGAAGCAAAGCTCTCTTCACCCAAGACTGGACTAGACAGTCAAGAGGAGAAGGGAAACACTTGCACCACACCACACTCATCACATAGTCCCTGAAAATCTACATGATCAAAACAGACACATAGAAACACAAAACACACACCTATATTCACGGAGGCTCTCAATAAAAATCTGTTCAAGCAAAAGAGACCTCCAAAGCAGAAATGCAAGCAACCTCCACCTCCCCAAGACAACCCAAATGACACATAGCCCACAAACTCAGTGTGCCACTCAACCACAACCCATAAGGCATAACAACGTACCCAACACTCTAGTCATAGGTGACTCTATAGTCAGGCACACTGATGTTCCACTCACCAGGCTAAATAAGGAGAAAGTTACTGTCAGCTGCCTGTCGGGTGCCAGGATCTGCCACATAATGCACGCACTCAGGTCACTCCACAACGAGTACAAATATGACCCTGTCATTGTCTATGCTGGTGTGAATGACCTGAGATGTACCTCCCTGGACTACATGAAAAGAGACATGGAGGAGCTCTTCGATCTTGTAGCCCAAGCAGGTATGACCCTAGACCTGAGTAGCATCCTGCCATCACCCAGAATAATACCACAGTACAAGGACAAAATGATTGACTTCAAAAATTGGCTAAGCTTCTGTTGTCATTCTAAGGGATCCAGTATATGTCTGCCTGGGATGACATGGTCAACAGACCACAATGCTTTGCCAGAGATGGCCTACAGCTGTTGCCCTTGGGATTCCGGATACCGGCTAAGGCTCTTGCCATCCCTATAGTGCCATTTTTAGGCAAGGTTCAAATGACAAATTCACCACCATAACAGGTACAAGCAAGCAAAATCTGAGGGTAATGCTACTCAATGCTAGAAGTCTAAACCTCAAAATGGATTCACTCGAGGCACTCCTTAAAAAGGAGAACATCGACATCTGTGCAGTGACAAAGACCTGGTTCAAGACTCCAGAGAGCACCCCTGCATTACCAGGCTATAATTCATACCATACCTTTTGGCCACCTAACCTGGACCGAAACACTAAAGGCAGAGGTGTGTCCATATTTATTAAGGATATTCACACCTCTAGGCTAGGTGCTCAGCATAATGCATCCGAGATTATCCAAGTACAACTAACTCTGGGCAAGACCACAATCCAAATTGTAACTTGCTACAGATGCCACACCATGCCCCAGGATTCCCACTCCTCATTTCTTGATACACTGGAAAATATTACAGTACAACCCAACACCTTCATAATGGGTGATTTCAACTACCCCACCATTATCTGGGAAAACTGCTCATGTACCAACTCTTTTGCTCAACATTTTATGGAATTCATAAATTCTAGTGCCTTGGATCACCTTATCCACACCCCCACCAGGGGCAGCAATATAATAGACCTGGTCATTACCAACATGGGCGACTGGTGTTCCACACCAGAAGTCAATTCCTCTTTGGTCAGATCCGACCACAAGCTAATCACCCTAGACATCCACATCCCACCCCCACCCCCATTAAGTAAACCACCATAAAAAAATTCTCCAAAGCCAACTTCACACTTCTTAAAACAGAAGGGACAAACTTCATGACACCCATACAGATGGACCATAGAGATACAACTGCTGAATCCTACACATATGCACTTTATAAGCACTTACACAAGTGCATGGATCGTGCTATCCGTAACAGAAACAAGATGCTATCCACCAAAAAAAAGGAAGCCAATCTGGTGGTCCCCTGCCATAAACAAACTCTACAACAGAAGAAAAAAACTGTTGCAAAAAAGAGTAAAGTCCCATGACTGGAGTACTCCCTGGTCAGCCTCAGTAAGAAGCTGAGATCCCTCATAAAATCCTCCAAAGCTAGTTATGAAAACAAAATTGCCACTGATTCTAAAGACAACCACAAAGCATTCTATAGCTATGTCAAGAATCTCAATGGCAACACTCAGATCTGCTCTGAGTTACAGCACAATGGCACTAAATATACAGACGCAACTGATATTGCCAACATCCTGGCAGATAGGTTCAGTGATAACTTTACCCCTCTTTCACCCCCTAAAGTGCCCATCTTTATACCCGGAGAATGCAAAGTTCTTGTAATCACGGCTGCACAGGTAAAAAAACACACTCTCCAAAGCCAAGAACACAGCATCCATGGGACCTGACAGCATCCCAGGCTGCATTCTACATGAACTACAGAATGAACTGGCACCCCACCTAAGCACCATGTTCAATCATAGCCTCACCTCAGGCTTTGTGCCCATTGAATGGTGCACAGTGACAGTTATCCCACTCCACAAAAAGTGAGCCACCACGGACCCCAGGAATTACAGCCCCATTAGCCTAATGAGCCTGGTCTGCAAGGCCATGGAACGTATCATCATGGAACTTATAAACAAAGACATTGGTAATCTCCAAACTCTGGACCCCACCCAGTTTGGGTTTGTAAAAGGCAAATCATGTCTCCTAAACCTGATAGACTTCTTTGAAGCAGTCACCAAAGCCGTAGACAAGGGTAAGGTTGTTCCCACAGCCTATCTAGATCTTGCCAAGAGTTTTGACACCATCCCCCAATCTGGAATTATAGATAAACTCACTAAACTGGATATAAATCCCTATGTCATAAGATGGGTTGCCAACTGGCTCACTGACAGAACCCACACTATGAAAGTAGCAGACTCCAAATCTGACTTCAGACCAGTGACAAGTGGAGTACCACAGGGTTCAGTCCTGGGTCCTCTCCTGTTTGGTATCTACTTTTCTGAAGTACAGGTTAATACAGAAGGTCTTTGGCTAAAGAAGTTCACAGATGATTGCAAACTAGGAGCCATAATCTAAACTCCTAATGATGTGGACATCCTACAAAAGGGTCTCACTGAGACAGATGCCTGTTGTCAAAGCCATGGCCTCAAGCTCAATGTCAAAATGTGCATCGTCATCCCCTTTGGAAAAACTCTGTACCCATGAGCTACCACATAAGTGGTAGTCTACTTAAGACCAAAAGTGTGAAAAGAGACCTTGGGACACAGGTTGACAGTAGTCTTTCCTTTGATAATCACATCACCACAATAGTCAGGAAATCCTTTTCTGTGGCACACCTCATCACAAAAGGTTTCTCATCCAGGAAAAAAGAGGTCATTGTTCCTCTCTACTCATCATTCATTAAACCTATTATAGAGTATAACGCCCATTTTGGTATGTACCTCACAAGACATCTACAACAACTGGAAAGGCTGCAGAAATACCTCACAAAGAGGATTACTGGCCTCAAACAAATTCCCTACGCAGACCGTCTCAAAAAACTCCAGCTTTACTCCATCTCATATCACCTACTCAGAGGGGATCTCTGTCTAACATACAAAGCTATGTCAAACCCAGAGCTGTTGGACATGCTTCACTTAAAGAAATCCCAACCCCTCCGAGCTACATGCTCTAGGGACCTAAACCTTGTCACCACAATAAACAGAACATGCTGGAGGGATAGATTCCTGTCCCAGAGAGTTCCCATACTCTGGAACAAACTACCTATCTGTAGCAAACAAAGCTCCTCATTATCACTCTTCAAGAAAAATCTTGATGATTGGATGGGAAATAGGAAATTCACCCTGGGGATCACCTCTGGGGCTCTGCTCGACAGGGGCAAAGGAAAATTATTTTCTTGTGTGGCGAAAGCCAGGGTACCTTTTTGGCTAGGCTTATATAGGCCATAGGGCTAAGAGCCTAGTACCTACCTATGGACCTATGAACCTATGAATCACAGATTTCCACTCAGTGTTAGTTTGCTCCCAACTGTGTAGGTGCAGCAATACAACAGTGCAAGTCTAAGACTTGAATGACTTCATATGGGGGTGTGCCATGCTTGCTGCAAGCTCATTGAAGCTCTGTGGCTCGTGTTTGTCCTTAGCTAAGCACAGCTAAGGAAGGGGGTGTGTCAAATGTTCCTGAGCACTGTGTACATAGCCTAAACCAGTGTGTGTGCACCCGAGCCAGATTTTAAACAAACAACCCCCCCCCCCCAGGAAATAGCAGCTCTGTTCACATCTGAGCACTGGGTATGCACGGCACGTCTCTGGGCTTAAACGGGAAGCCAATGCAAAGGGAAAACAGCAGTAGGAAGGCAATCAACGAGAACTAGCATAGCTGGCAGGTGAAATGTATGTGAATCAGCCAATTACACATGGAACAGCCTAGCCCTCTACTATAAACTATGTGAACTTCTTCCAGTCTTGTTTTTCCCACAAACTCTACACCACCGGTGTACACAGATGGGGAAGTTTTACCTGACAAAACTAACAAAATGTTAGGGGCTGCAGTCGCTCCCATACGTCAATATGTGCAAGAGGCTAAGGGTGATGAGGATGTGAATGCTGATGACCAACCCACAGTAAGGAGAAGAGTGTACAGCCCCAGGGTAACCTACTAGGGGCTACATGAGCTGGAGATAGTGGAGCGATATAGGGTGGACAGGGACATTCTACAGCAAATTGTTGAGCTGGCCTTGCCTCACACACAGAACCCATCCCAGTGGATACCAAGGTATGTGTAGGCTTAAGAATACTAGTCACAGGTACTTTCCAAAGGCCAAATGGGGATATAATGGGGATCTCACAGGCATCAGTATCCAAGCTACTCCACCAGTTCCTAGATGCCATGTCAGCACATGCAGGTGAGCACATATATTTTCTCAACACCCATGAGGCATTGACCAGCAATATGTGTCTCTTCCACCAAATAGCAGAATACCCTGAGGAAGTGGGTGCTATAGACTGCATGCACATACACATCAAAGCACCACCTGGAGAGCGGGGTAGGGTCTACATAAACTGCAAGGGCTTCACCTCCATCAACTGCCAGGTCATGTGAGATTCCCAGGCATTATAATGAATGTGTGTGCTGGCAGCCCTTGAAGCTATCACGACTCCCACATCTGGCATATGACACAGCTGTACCAGTCATTTGCCACCGGGGACATCCCATATGGCCACCTAGTGGGGGATGCTGGTTATTGCACTGGAGCCATGGCTGATGACACTCCTCAGAAATGCGCACACACCCTAACAAGAACTCCATAATGAGGCACATGCACAAACCAGAATCATAATAGAGCATGTGTTTGGGATGCTCAAGTCACAGTTCTGCTGCCTGGACATATCCGGTGGAGCCTTGCAGTACTCCCCAGCTACATGTACACAAATGTTCATAGTATGTGTAATGCTAAATAATATGATCCTGTGGGAACAGCTGCAGCAGGAACAGCACAGGGCAAGGCCACACAGCCCCCACCATTTCCAAGGCCATCACAGACACAGAGTGACTCAGAGGAGGAACTACCTAAGCCTGCCCATGTAGGCAGAAGGAGGCATGCCCAGTATACACAGGCCTTGGCAAAGAGACAGCACATAACACATACACTGACATGGTAGGGACCCAGGGAATTACACCTCTCTCTGACTCATACTTACAGTAAAAGGGGTGCCAAACATGACACTACCTGTACTTTACCATGTATATGGAGTGTACTATGTGCATCCAACATAGTCAGTCCTCCAGCATCATCCTCAATACTGGCACATACACAAGGTAAGTCATTCTTCCTATCAATTGCTGAATGGAGTAATATATTCTGATAGTTGTATCTACGGTATGGATGCGAGCATGCAAGGGAATCAGGGGGCTGAATGGGATGGCAGCAGATAGTGGACACCTATATGGGCAGCATGAAATCCATAACAAATATTGCTGTCAACATACTAGGCAATACTAGATAAGGTGACAAATCCCACTGCAGTACATGTTGTGGTCAAAATGTGTATCTATAGGACTTACACATGCTTGTTAGTGCGGCTCACATACCCTCAAACAACCTCAGCCAGCAGGACAGGTATAGATTACCATAAAGAAAGGCTGGTCTAAGGTCTCATATTGATGGCAATGGTTAACAGCCCCCCTCTAGACCTACTCAGACAGACTACAACAGGTCTGGCAGTTGTATGTCAGTTCTGAAGGGTAAGAAGTCTGAAACTGAAATGTAGGTCAATAAAACCCAAGATCTGTTCATTACTGATATGCCTCCAGTCTGCATGATAGGTCAGAATACAAAATGAAATGGAAGCCAACAGAGTACCTGAAATATCAGTACAGTCATAGCAAATGTCTAAAGTCATCAGGTGTGCCCCCCCATCCCATGTAGAAATGCAGTAACATGTAAGTGTGAGGTGTCATAACAGTGGAGCACAGATTACCCAAGCTGGCCCAATCCACAGGATAGATTGTTGCATGTGTACAATATCCAGGGATCCATGTGTTAGGTTGTCATGTGTTCAATATTGTGTGGAAATGGTCAGCTGGTAGGCATGGAGGGCTGTGTGTTGGTAGCCTATGTGCAGTACTGTGGATGACAGGGCCATGTTCAGACAACTGCAGTGCCAACCACAATGCTTCTCAGCAATACCCATGTCAGCAGTCATCCATACTCACTGTCCAGATGTCACTGTCTGAAAGATAGACATGCCATGAGTGTGGGCCCACACATACACAAAGTACACAGGTGGAAGTACCCTAGACAGAGTTCATAAAATGTAGCAACCAACTGCACACAACTTTGGAATTGTACATACAGGTTAGCAGCACACTAGTTGTCTGTGTAGTATGGAATACTTATGTAGTCTGGCCAATCAGTGGCAGACCACAAAAGGCACAGCTATGAAGTAATGAGAGACTGCCTATAGGTTCATAGGTTCATAGGTTGGTACTAGGCTATCGGCCCTAGGGCCTATACAAGCCTAGCCATAACAATTCCTTGGCTATTTCTTCCCACACTATTTACATCCCTGGACCCCTGTCTAGCAGGGCGACTGACATGATCCCCAGGGTGAATTTTCTTTCTCCAGTCCAATCATCAAGGTTCCTTTTGAAGAGGGCCAAAGAGATGCTCTGCTTGACATGTATGGGCAGTCTATTCCAGTGCCTGGGGAGTCTCTGGGTCAGGAATCTATTCCTCCAGCATGTTTTGTTTATTGTGATGACAAAGTTTAGATCCCTGGAGTGTGTAGCTCTGAGGGATTGGGATTTCTTTAAGTGTAGCATGTCCAACAGCTCTGGGTTTGACATGGCCTTGTATGTTAAGCAGAGATCGCCTATGAGTAGATGATATGCGACAGAGTATAGCTGGAGTTTTTTAAGGCAGTCGGCATAGGGCATCTGCTTTAGGCCTGTGATTCTTTTAGTGAGGTATTTCTGCTGCCTTGCCAGTTGTTGCAGGTGTCTTCAGAGGTACATACCAAATGGGGCATTGTATTCTATAATGGGTCTAATGATGGATGAGTACAGTGGGACAATGACCTCCCTTTTTCCGGATGAAAAGCCCTTAGTGATGAGATGTGCCACATAGAAGGATTTCCTGACTGTTGTGGTGATGTGGTTATTGAAGGTGAGACCACTGTCCACCTGTGTCCCTAAGTCTCTTATCACACTTTAGGTGTTTAGTGTACTGCCACCTATGTGGTAATTCATGGGTACATGTTTTTTCCCAAAGGGGATAACTATACATTTCTTGGCATTGAGCTTGAGCCCATGGCTCTGGCACCAAGTATCTGTTTCTGTAAGGCTCTTTTGTAGAGTATCCACATCATTTGGAGATTCAATAATGGGTTCCAGTTTGCAGTCATCTGCAAAATTTATTAGCCAGAGTCCCTTAGTATTGGCCTGTACTTCAGAGGAGTAGATGCCAAACAAGAGTGGTCCCAGGACTGAACCCTGAGGTACTCCACTTGTCACTTGTCTGGAGCTGGATTTGGAGTCAGCTACATTTACAGTGTGGGTTCTGTCAGTAAGCCAGTTGGCAACCCATTGAGTGACATAGAGATTAATGCCTAGCTTAGTAAATTTATCTATGATTCCAGAGTGGGGAATGGTGTCAAAGGCTTCAGCGAGGTCCAGAATGTCTGTGTGGACTGCCTTTTCCTTGTCCATGGCTCTGGAGACTGATTCAAAGAAGTTAATCATGTTCAGGAGACATGATCGGCCCTTCACAAACCCAAACTGGGTGGGGTCCAGTGTTTGAAGGTTGCCAATGTCTTTGTTTATAAGATCCATGATAATATGTTCCATGGCCTTGCAGATCAGGCTCATCAGACTGATGGAACAGTAGTTCCCGAGATCCAAGTTGGATCCCCCCTTGTGGAGTGGGATAACTGTAGTTGTGCACCACTCAGTGAGCACGAAGCCTGAGGTGAGGCTATGATTAAACATGACACTTAGGTGAGGTGCCTGTTCATTTTGTAGTTTATGTTCATGTAGTGCACAGCCCGGGATATCATCTGGTCCCATGGATGTTGTATTCTTAGCTTTGGAGAGTGTTTTTTACCTGTATGGCCATTATTACCAGAATTTGGCAATCTTCCAGTATTGAGATGGGCCATTTAGGTGGTGAGAGGGGGGGGTGAATTTGGCAGAATCGATCTGCCAGGATATTGGCAATATCCTTGGGATCAGTATATTTAATGCCATTCTGCTGTAGCTCAGAGCAGATCTGAGCATTGCCATTTAGATTCTGGACATAGTTATAGAATGCCTTGTGGTTGTCTTTGGAATCTTTGGCAATTTTATTTTCGTAACTAGCTTTGGAGGATTTTATGAGGGATCTCAGCTTCTGACTGAGTCTGGTAAGGGAGTTTTTTGCATCCTGGGATTTTCCTCTTTTCGGCAACAGTTTCTTCCTTTTGTTGTAAAGTTTGTTTATAGCATGGGACCACCAGATTGGCTTCATTTTTTTCTTGGAGGTGAGCATCTTGGTTCTATTTGGGATGGAATAGTTCATGCATGAGTGGATGTGCTCGTGCAGTGCCTTAGTGTAGGACTCAGCACAAGGTAGCATAAAGAAAATATCCTAGGTATATCTGTGAGTCAGCTGCAAGTAGCTTCCATATCACACATGCACTCAGCTCACCCCACCACCAGCCACAGGTTTATCACAGGTCATATCCTTGCTGATGGGAATGAGTACAGTATGACCTCATTTCTGTATGGGAATACCCACAGAATGCAGCATGCTGAAGTTGTGTCTTATGCAGGTGTGTCCCTAGCTGTAAGCAGCACCCTGTATGCATCCGGACCAATGGGTATATGTGCAGGAACTATTGCCATTAACACCTCAAACACTTACCCTGTCACCCCATGGGAATCCACTGGCTTGCATCATGGAAATGTAGTAGTGACAGAATGCACTGGCCTGCTACATATGGCCTGCATTACTACTAAATGGCCTACAGTCCTCTGTCAAAGGCCCGTGCCTCACCTGTAGCACCAATGTATGGTATCTCATGGGGTCCCAAATAACAAACTAACACAGTCAACACAACACAGATGCAAGACCATATTGACACAGTAGCATGCCCCATGTCCTACTGCATGAACTGGGGGTCAATCCATAAATACTGCTGGGAAGAAGGGCCAGTTATAGGGATACTTTCCAGATATTCCTTGCATAATGTTAGCATGAGGCTAGAATAACAGATTGGGGGGATGTACATACATGGACGTCATGGAGTGTGTGAAGTCTGAAACTCTGATGTGTGCCCATACTACCCCTGCCTGCAAACCCAGTAATGGGTGGCTACACACCTGCTCATAAACCACAATTTGAAGAGGAACTGACCAGGTATATGAGCCCTGCCTCTGGGTAACCTGGGTGAATCTGTACAGCTGAGAGGTATAGCCACAGCAGGATATGGCCATTCTGTTAAATTGATATATGTACAACAAGAGGATCTTCAGCCACCATACTACCAAGGTGCTGGACCATTTACACATACCCGTCAGCAAGTGTCTGTAGCTACCCCTCCAGAATGGCAGGAGTGTGCAAGAATGTGTAGGCTGCAGACCACAATACTGGACTCACCTTCATTCATCTTGTATTTCCCGATAAATAACTGTGAGCAAATAGTTTATATCTGTCAGTAATCAATGACATAATACATCACAGTGTAAAAGAGTAGATATGTCTGAATACCTCTGCTAACACCAACCATGTAACACAAGCAGCACAGACAGCAATAGTTACAGTATCCCCCTATCTGTTGCCCATTGTGACTCCATATTGTCAACTTATCTACAGATATCTTGCAGGAACAGGTTGCTATCTGTAGGTTGGACTGGAGCACAACCATACCTGGAATGGATTCACACACTCAATACAGGAGGTCATACTGGGCATGCTCCTACACTTAGAGAAATGAAGCCCATGTCTGACCACACAGTGGACTATACATATCTGTCATTTGCAGATGTCTGTGCACACACACACACACACACACACACACACACACACACACACACACACACACACACACACACACACACACACACACACACACACCAAATTGTACACCATTTATACTTCACACACACATTGGATGGAAATACTCACACATATCCAAGGCCAACACACTATAATATGTCAAACATACACACACAGAGATGTGGGGAAGAGAGAGACAGACAGTGACAGATAAAATTCCATTATAAGGCCTGTCCCACCCACTACACAGCCAATTGGCTGATGTCAGTCACTGTAGACATTCCTTGTGGTAGCCCTCAGCCCTATAGTCTATGTGACGCTTGTGATAATTGTGTAACACAACAATAAAAAACAGTGTTCATGTAGCGTTTGTATACTCAGTCCTGTCAAATGTAAAGTTATATGTGTGTGTGTGTGTGTGTGTGTGTGTGTGTGTGTGTGTTTCCAGAGGAATATTGATGGCCCATTCACACACACTGCACTTCCCATTGCCCATATTACCACTCTTGCTGATGTCAGTCACCTTGAAATAACCCTTTGGCCAAGTTGTAGTCCTATGAGCTCCAGGGCACTTGTGATAACTACATAGTACTGTAGTATAATAAACTAGTTAGGTAGTAGTTCTTAACCTGGTCCTGGCAACTGTAAAAATGTGTGTGTGAGTCTTTGTTGACACCTGATTTTGTGGTTATTCACATTTACTGCACTTCTCCCACCCCTCATTTGAGCACTGCAGCTGATGTCACTCACCTTCAAAGATTCCTTTGGACAGTTCTTCAATATATAGCTACCATGGTGCTTGCGATAACTGTGTAATGCCATAGTGTAGCAAACTAGTTAGATAGGAGTTCTAATCCTGGTCCTTGCACCTGTGAAGATGTGTGTGAGTCTTTGTTGACACCTGCTTTTGTGGTCATTCACACTTACTGCACTTCCCTCACCCCTGCTTTGAGAACTGCAGCTGATGTCACTCACCTTCAAAGATGCCTTTGGACAGTTCTCCAACATATAACTGCCATGGTGCTTGCAATAACTCCGTAATGCAATAGTGTAGCAAACTAGTTAGGTAGAAGTTCTAATCTTGGTCCTGGCAACTGTGAGAGTCTTTGTTGATACTTGCTTTTGTGGTCATTCACACTTACTGCACTTCTCTCACCCCTCCTTTGAGTACTGCAGCTGATTTCACTCACCTTCAAAGATACCTTTGGATAGCTCACCAACATATAACCGCCATGGCACTTGTAGTAACTGTGTATCAATATAGTACCAATACATAGCTAGGTAGGGGTTTTAACCTCAGCACTGGCAAGTGTGTGTGTATGTTGGGGTCATCAGTATCCTAGGTTGGTGTTTGTGTGATTGCGTAAATAACAGGATGTACTACAGCATGGGATTTGCTACATTTTCATATTGAGGACCCATATGTCCCAATGTCACATTACAAGACCAACAGTTGTCAAACACCATAGAGGTTGTTGTAGACTATACACAGACATACATTTATATATAGGCAACCATTATAATACTTGATAAAAAACAAAAAATGGCCAAAAAGCCCACCAACTATAAATAAAAAGAAATTGATACCAAAACCGGAACACAGACAATAAATAAATAAAACAGGCTTCTTCAGAGTTCTCTCTCTGAAGAAGCCTGTTTTATTTATTATCTGGTGAAAGCACTTAGTTGTTCTGTGTTTGGAGCAATAAACTGTCTGTGTACCGGTTTCGGTATCAATTTCTTTTTATTTAACCATTATAATACCCAGAGACCTCTCTCTACTCACAGATCATACACAAACACGCTTGGCTCTTTCTCTCTTTATGTCTTTCTTTCCATCAGTCTCTCTCTCACCCCCTCGCTGGTAGATGTGGAAAAATGCATCTGTTTGGTAGAGGCAGCAGCTTGACTTTGGTAGGTAATGTTAATGATCAGCTGATGGCCTGTGCATTAATTGGAGTCCTCCACTTGCTAATTGCATGTGGAACACCTTTTGGAGTCCTCCACTTGCTAATTGCATGTGGAACACCATCATTCCTATAGCCAATTGCATGGAAACACATCCTTATAAGTAAGCAGTGCAAGTGGGTGTTGGCCCTTCTCCCTCACTGTGAACAGGACTTCATGTGGGTGTGTGACAAGCAGCATTACAAAGGGTAGTTGGAAATACCTCTTACAACAAACACTGTGGAACAGGCCAAAAAACTGGAGGGGGATGTTCCAGACATGGGGACAAAAGTATTGCTGTTCTACATTTGAAGTTTTGTTGGTTCAACAGGGTTTATGTGGATATGGCTGTTCTGCATGATTTAAAGTCTGGCATGACAGTGTAACGTGGATGAGAAAACTCTCACCTGTAGGGCTGTCTGCAGACTGGCCAGAGTTTGAAGCCTGATATTTGGTTTGTTACTCACACATTTTCTGTCTTCATAAATGCAGTAGCATACTCTGATTACTGTACTAAGGAAATGGTAACATCCATGTGTGTTGCTGACTTCATGTCCCTCAGAAGAGATATGCCACAACAAACCCTGTTACACCAGCAATGTTCTCAGTTTATGACTGCAATTATAACTGCAATATGTCAGTATTGGCCCTGTGTTTGTGCCTCTGTCCCCCAAGTCTGGCACCCTTTGTTCATATGTCATGCAGTAAGAGGTGGATATGTACAGTATACCATTATTTAATGACATAATTCCTGATATCAAGCCATTGATATATCAGACTGCCAGACATGTTATGTAAAAGAGGCCTAATAGTTGTGGACAAAACCTGGATATTCTGTGGTAGTCTGTACAGTAGTGAGGTCTGTGTACTTATGGTGATTGTTGACAGGGTCTGTATTATGTAGCAGTGCATTGTGATCATGTTATTTGGCCTGTGTACAAACTGGGGTATATGTCAATGTTCTTGGTCCTGTTCTATCTGACAGTGCATGCTGCTCCAGTTTCTGATACCCTATCAGTCTATATGTTTGTAGGTCCAGACAGAGACATGTCCCATACCACACTCAGGCGTTAGACTACACTGTGAATTGGGCCATTATATGTAGGGCTAGTGTGTGAGTGGCAAACATGATGATGACTTTTGTTCACACAGGCCATCAACTGTACTATTACTTAGGCTTACCATTATGTGACAGTGACTGTGTTGATATCGGTTGTGGGTATGCACTTTCACACTGGTGTATTTTACCCCATGCTGTTACATGCTTGTAGTGCCTGCTATATTTGCAATTACATGTGTATTCCTCTATAGGTAAATTGGGTTAGTGTTGTGGCAGTCTGCCTGTAGTGTAGACAGTGTTTGGTGACATGCCTAGCAGTGCAATGTATTTACCTTAGTGTGATGTTATGTCCAGATATTTGTCAGATGTACTGTTGCCTGGCCACCATATGTGTTGTGTATTTCTGACAAAGCAGTGGCCTGGTGTGAAGATGTATGTCACTAACTAGTGTGAAGTATGTGGCTTGGGATTTGTGATCCTCCAGTAAATATGTGTTAGGATAGAGAGGAGGGTGTGACTGCATCAACTGTGTGAGCTTATCTAGTCTAGTATTTGGGATATATCCCCATTTTCATGACTCTAAACATCCCCTTTGTCAGGTTTTTTCCATATTTATTGCACTAAGGCATTCTGTGTATACCTCCTGACTGACCAGATTGTTTCAGACTGTCCATGTTTATTGCTCATATTGCTTCTATATTCCATAGGATCATTACTGTGCTTTGTGTGGTACTTCTCTATGATGATTTTATGATGTTTGTCAGTAACTGATGGTGTACATGTCATTTTCAGAAGAGCCTTCCTTCTCAACATGTATGATGACACAACCCCTGTCACTGTAGCAACATTCTACATTTATAACTGCAATACATGCATTACGTTCCCTTGCACTAGCAGGTTGAGAGTTATGGTGCTGAGGTATGACTCCACTACATGTTATGGGCCTATGCTATATATACATATCTATCTATCTATATATGTATATATATATATATATATATATATATATATATATATATATATATATATATATATATATATATATATATATATATATAGAGAGAGAGAGACAGAAATGTATACAAATATCTATGTGTGTGTGTGTGTATAAATATGTATACAGATATATATATATATATATATATATATATATATATATATATATATATATATATATATATATATATATATATATATATATATATATATATATATATATATATATATATATATATATATATATATATATATCCTTTTATGTATAATCATGAGTGCTGTGTATACCTTCTCAGATGTATCCCACCATATTAATCTGATATGTGTATATTTACATATAAGAACATGATGTTCACCACTATTCAGTATGTGTACTGAATGACAAACCTTTTCACAGCTCTGATGGCTTAGTGGTTAACTGCTGTGACTATAATGTACAGGATCCAGGGTTCAAGACCTGCAAAGGCTGTTACTTTTGTTGCTAGGCAGAGCAAGGACTGTTTGATACAGATTGGTTAAAGCAGTTTTGAGCAGCATTAAGCAGGTCTTTGTGGGTTTAGGTGACGGTAAGTGCTGCTAACGTGCAGTTAAACAAATAGGCGCTTACACTGTGTAGGCTTCGCTTACCAGTGCACAAATCTGCTTAGCATTTACATTTATGTAAGCATAGCTCAGCCCTGGTAACTATTAATCACATTCATGTCTGATAAAATACCAGGGTAAAGACATCTTTAATTAGTGTATTTAATTCCATGTACGTAACATGCTTCTATGTGCTGTCATTACAGTAGCAAGGGGTGTGAGTATACTGTATGGGACACCTGAGTATACATGGATAGTGCCATAATCTTTTCTCTTTGTATGTGTTTCATACTTGGGTGGTATCCCAGGTTATATGCAGTCACACATGTATGTATTGTATAATTACATTACCACTTTTAACAGTGCTTTTCCAAGAGTAGATTGCAGATTGCAGTACTAGAACTATAGACCCCTGCAAGCAAAGCTGGACTCCTTGTACTGACTAGTATGTTCTTGGTGTTTGACCTGTATGTTTTTATGCATTTCCTGTAGAATATTGATCTGATATGTTGATATTAACTGTAGACGACTATGTTTTAGGACATGTCATTGAGGACTGCTGTCATTTAGTAATGGCATACCTATCAGTTTCAGACATCTGTCTGTCAGAATATTCACCCTAATGCATAACCTGTTGGCTAGCTACTTTCTGTCTGTCCTCTGTATAGATGTGCAGATGTCAGGTATTCATCTTGGCTGCTTACAGTCAATCTTTGATTGACTGACACTTACATGTTTGTCCAGCTGTCTTATGAATGCCACAGCTAGGAAACCCCACTCTGTATGCACCACATGCCATGGATACCTTAAACAGACTACCACAGTTGACGGAACATGTTTGGGTACAGGTCCCTAACTCAGACACTGGTCATGTTATGCAATATGTGTTGCATACATGTCAATTGGAGTACCTCACTGGCCCTCTTCAAGAGAAAACCAAAGGAGTGGATGTTGACTTTAACTGTCACCCTGGGGATCACTCATGTGGTGTCAGTTGATAGATGGCCTGCTGACAAATGTCAGGTGGCACAGTAACATTGTACTCACATGCCTACTCTTGTCATCTCTCCATGGACATTAGGCTGGTACATACCTAGGAACACCTACACCTATGGACCACAGTACTGAAAAATGTGAGTGTGTATTATTGAGTATAACAGTGTCTGTGTGTTTGTAAACTTGTAGTTGAAAATCCTCTGAGGGTCTTCTCACCCACTACACCCCCATTGCTATACTTAGAAACAGCTGCTGCTGTAATTCACATTACATGTACCTTGTACCACTCTCCACCCTATGGGCTACCTGGAGCTTGCAGTACCAGCATAACACTGTTCTACAAATGGGTAGATAGGTGTGGGCTACCCTCTGAGTCCTGGCAAATGTGGGTATGTGTGTATGTGTGTGCAATTGTGTGTGACTGTGCATATTTTTATGAGACACCATGTTGAGGCCACATTCTCCAAATGCAATAAACCTTGCCATACATTATAAGTAATAGTGATGTTGCTGACACTAGGAGAGCCATGACAAACCCTTACCCTACTATTCCTGTGGCATGTGAAATAAATGCATATCCCTGTAGTGGCACTGATTAGATAGACAAGGGTTTGTATTTTAGTCCTGGTCAATGCGTGATTGTGGGTATGTGAGACCATTCCCTCAAGACGAGCTAGCAAGTACGACTGGTGCATGGCATAACCAACCTTGATAAAACAAAATAAAGAGCCAGCACTCAGTGGCAAGATGTTTTATTCCTTCCCTTCCTTCAGACAGGTTTCGGTATCAAACCTTCTTCAGTGATCTTTCATACATAATTCAGGAATCATATATATACACATCCTGTATTCTCAATTATGACATAATTTCTCCCATTTAACTAATTAAACCCCCAAATACATATAAGGCATTTTACCAAACTGAACAATATTCTTATAATCTCAGATGAAATATGTATATAGCTAACCATTTATTAGTAAACTATTAATACATATAAAAACAATAATGAATACACATAATTGACAAAACCTCATAATTTGTAATTAATCCTGGATGAAATAAGGCGCCCAACTTAATGATCCATTTTCTTTCTTTCTGAGTCAAAATAGTATGCCAACCCTGTTTGGTTGATCAATTTCCCTTGACCTGATCTATAATAACAAATACAAAAGTGGCAGTTTTATGTGACTGACAGTGTCTATATAATGCATTAGTCATTTTATTGTGATGTAAGTCACTCAGATGTTCTGAAATGCAACACCTTAATTGCCTAGAGGTCTGCCCCACATAAAAGGCAGAACATTGGCAAGTAGCCAAATATACTACCCAGTCAGAACTGCAATTTCCAAAAAATTGAATTTCAAAAATTTGACCAGTATTTTTACTACTAAAAGATGTAGTTTTAAACATTTGTTTGCACAAACTACAATGTCCGCAAGGATGCAAGCCAACAAGCCTAACCCCCATGAATGTAAGCTGATATTGATTAACATAATCATGATAAGTCCTTCTGTAATGTGCAAAATAAGATGTAAGCTTTCTGCCCATCCTGAAGAAAAGCTGACATCTAGTTGGCAAACACTGACCCAGATCTGAATTGGCCCGAAAGCTATTCCAGTGTTTATTAACCACATCTTTTAACAAATGAGTATTGCTACTAAATGTGGTAACTAGCCTCAAGGCCCCTGATCCGTCCCCTTTAGTTTTAGCTTTATACTCAAGTAAACTGGATCTCTCACAATTGGTAACCCAATCACTGGCATTGTGTACTACCGGTTCCCTATAAACCCTATCAATAAATCTGCACTGAAGATCCTGCCTGGCATTCTGAAAATCAATATCTGCTGAACATATACTCTTTATTCTCATAAACTGAGTTTTAGGAATGTTGTTGATAGTATGTTTGGGGTGTAAACTAGTTACATATAGTAAATTATTATATTGTGGGTATTTTCTATAAACTGAAGTTTTAAGTGTACCATCAGCCTGTTTCAATATATTGACATCCAAAAAATTGATCTCATTGCTGTGATATGTGACAGTAAATTCAATACCCCACCGATTACCATTAAGGTATTCCAAAAACTCTAACAAGTAGTCTACACCCCCACACCAAGCAAGCCAACAATCATCTAAAAAATGTCTCCATACGTCCATCTCTGAAAGGAAAATGTTATGCATCACATCATATATAATCTGATCTTCAACATACCCCATAAAGAGGTCAGCATAAATGGGGGCAAAAGAAGCCCCCATAGCTGTTCCCTGCTGCTGCCAATAACATTCACCCCCGAAATAGAAAACATTTTTTGTCAAAACATGTTCCGCCAAACATTTGAGGAGAGTATTAAATCCTGGTGCATATAAATTTGCCCTACTGAGCCAATATTCCGAAGTCAGTAATCCCGCCCAATGGGAGATACTGTTGTATAGGGATTTAACATCAAGCGTACACATAAGCCAGTTGGATTCCAATTGAGAATCTGAAATGATTTGTAAAAACTCTGTAGTGTCCTTTATTCTTGCCCTGATGCATGGTAATAATGGTTTTAAATAGTATGTCAGAAAAGCAGAAATGGGTTTGGTTAAATACCCTCGCCCTGAAACAATAGGCCTTCCTAGGGGCCTATTCAAATTTTTATGGATTTTGGGCAAGAGATATAGGTACTGTTGGGTTGGATATTGAACCGTGAGCTGTTCTTTCATCTTAACATCAATAATTCCCTCCTTCACAGCTTGGTTCAAAAATGAATCAATTTCACCCTTAAATTTGGGTGTGGGGTATGTGGACATTCTAATGTAATACTGAGGGTCGGACAATTGTCCATTTCCCTCATTCCAGTAATAACTGGCGTCCATTATGACCAAAGCCCCACCTTTATCAGCCAGAAGGATAATTATATCATTATTGGAATATAAACTTTTCAGAGCCTGCTGTTCTCCTTTTGAGACGTTATGTCTAAAACCCAAAATGGAACTAAAATTAAAATGCAGATCACTCAAAACGGCTTCCTGAAAAACAGCCACATCTATTCATGGGTGGCATAAATGTAGATTTGTAGAAATGAAATCCAGTCAATCTTTGAGAATTTTCAGATGTTCTGAAATACAATTTAAGGTTCAATACTCTACAAAAGGCAATGAGATCTGAAATAAAAATGTGTTCATCTACAAAAAAACTAGGAACAAATCCTAGACCTTTATTAAGTAAACATTTTTCATCTTTAGATAAAACATAGTTTGAAACATTGTGTACATTATAAAATACAATCCCTACTTCATCATTGACTGTAGTAAGTTTTCTAAGGCTGCCACCTTTGTGCTTACGTCCACCCCTGTGGGTCTGTCTCCTAAAGGACCATCCTGAATTCTTACTTTTTTGGAATCAGGGGAATCACTAATATAAATTCCTTGTGTATCAGTCATCGATGATTCTACCCCTGAAGTACTAAGGCCCTGTGTAGGTCTTTTGAGTATGGATCTTGGTCTTTTCCTTCTGATATTGGATCTACCCCTGTTATTATCAGTAAATCTGACCCCCCTCTGGGACTCAAAGGGACTGCCTCTCTCATAATCTTCCACATCTCTGTGAAATTTGTGTAACTTTTTTTTTTTTAATCCATTCTCAAAATTGAGAAGATCCCTGGATATATTTTCCAGGCCCTCCACAAAGGATGGTGTACCCTCATATTTTTTCATGCCTTCACATGTTTCAGTCACATCCTTTATATTTTGTTCAATAGTCCTTTGATAAAAGGACATTAAAATGTCCACAAAAACCATAAAGGCTTTTTGTTGTGCCTTGTGCCATTCTTCCATTAATAAGTCATCTGGCTTCCTACCAAAGGCTGGGTTTTAAATCTCAAACCACATGGAGTAATACCTTTGCATTTATTTGCCTTGAATAATTTCAAGTCCCATATGTTGGTTCTTAAAATTCTCATCTCTTTATTCAGTTGGTAAAATAGCAAGTTACAGCCGTCATTCAGATCCCCTAAACTTTCACATGGGGGTCCCTCCTTATTCATCCCAATACCAAAGACTTTAATGTCATCTCGATCCGCATAGAGCCCCTGTAAAATCCTTTGGAGATCCATGACCATAAGCCCCTAACTTGCACAATATGGCCAGATGATCCAAGTGGACACATTTTGATCCAGATGTGAACCAGAGGGTATATGTTGCCTCTATTGTGCAAAACCTGGAACCCACCCCCCCCCGGTTGGATTTCAAAATATTAATTATAACTAAATGAGAAAAGCAGCCTCTAATGAGTCCCAGAAAAGTTTTTAAAATAAATCCAAAACAGAAGATCTTGGCCTCACCATTTGTAAAGAACAATATTGTTAATGTCCGTTAGTATATTTGGGACTTATTGTATATTTCTAAATTGGTATAACAAAAAGCATGTGCCCATAATAGGGAGTATACTCCCAAAACCTCAGAAAATAAAAACTTGGTATTATGACCAATGCAAAAGTATTCAAATGTTGCTACAAAGCTGTTATGTAATAAAAGGAACAATGAAAAATATATTATATTAACTACATAGACAATACTACAAATTATAATATGCAAAAATGCACTCTAATAATTATCCATGCATTCTAAAACCATGGTTTATCACAACAGAACTATTGTGAACTGTCTACAGTTATTCACCTAGTTCCCAGTAAAAATACTGGTCAAATTTTTGAAATTTAATTTTTCAGAAATTGCAGTTCTGACTGGGTAGTATATTTGGCTACTTGCCAATGTTCTGCCTTTTATGTGAGGTAGACCTCTAGGCAATTAAGGTGTTGCATTTCAGAACATCTGAGTGACTTACGTCACAATAAAATGACTAATGCATTATATAGACACTATCAGTCACATAAAACTGCCACTTTTGTATTTGTTATTATAGATCAGGTCAAGGGAAATTGATCAACCAAACAGGGTTGGCATATTATTTTGACTCAGAAAGAAAGAAAATGGATCATTAGGTTGGGCGCCTTATTTCATCCAGGATTAATGTCAAATTATGAGGTTTTGTCAATTATGTGTATTCATTATTGATTTTATTTGTATTAATAGTTTACTAATAAATGGTTAGCTGTATATATATTTCATCTGAGATTATCAGAATTAGATAAGAAAAGATTATAAGAATATTGTTCAGTTGGGTAAAAATGCCTTATATGTATTTGGGGGTTTAATTAGTTAAATCATGGAAATGATGTTATAATTGAGAATACAGGATATGTATATATATATATATATATATATATATATATATATATATATATATATATATATATATATATATATGATTCCTGACATATATGTAAGATCACTGAAGAAAGTTTGATGCCAAAACCCGTCTGAAGGAAGGGAAGGAATAAAACATATTGTCTCTGAGTGCTGGCTCTTTATTTTGTTTTATGTGAGAGCATTATCATGGGTTTCAGTGAGTACAATATCCAATGTGGGGTTTGGGTGCTGGGTATACTGTCTTTACACAATGATACCCCTAGTGCATGTTCCAAGGTCCGTTGTATGAAGACCACTGTCACAATCAACCATACAGGTAACTGATTGCACTATCCAGCCCAATGATGCATGTGCTGTGAGCAAAAACTCCCTAACAGTATGGAGTCACTGACAAGGTAGTTGGCACTGATAAATCCAGGTCTGTCAAATGTGTCTATGACTGTATGTGCTTGTCAGTGTATATATGACAGTATGTCATACTGTGCTTTGTTCATTAACACCCAGTACATCCCTCATTACCATACTGTACAAGGCCTGGTGATGTTCTTCATGTAACAGGAAACTCAGGACACACCTCATCCTAAAAGCTCTGTGGTGTGTGCAATTAAGGCCAAACACATTAGTAGCAATAAGTACCTAAGTAGGGGTAATGGCATTAAAAGAATATTTTTGAAGGAATGGGAAAAATGTATTTCCTTTACAGATACAGAAAATTTATCCAAAATACCTAATAAAATAATTTATAAGAATTCCCAGAATATAGGTAATATTTTAGAAAATAAATATACTACAAACTATAATAGAAATAAAACAGGTACATACAAGTGTGGACATTGTAGTCAGTGCACTCATGTCATAAACAAAGAAGGTCAGTATCTGGAAAGTAGAAAGAGATGGGTTTATAGCCCAGAATATTTTAACTGTGAAACAAAAGGTATAGTTTATTTGGCCTTTTGTGAAAAATGCGGGTCCTTCTATATAGGTAAGACCGAGAGAGGATTAAAAAGAAGGATCTATGAGCATATGTATGAAATAATGACAAAAAAGGAAAGCAACGCTTTATATAAACATAGCAAGATATGTGTAGGCTATAAGTACAAATTTTTGGTAATTGAACAAATTAAAAGTGATATTAGGGGTGGACCCTGGGAGGATAAAATAGAGTATAGAGAGTTGTGGTGGCAGTTAACATTGGAAGCCGGAAAAAATCCAGGCTTGAATGATAATATATCTATTTTGCCATTGCTAAAATTAAGATCTGCAACATTATAGCAGTATGGAGAGATAATTTGGATTTGCCACTAGAGGGCACCCTTAATTCATTATTTTAGAGTGGTTTTATAGTGAGTTTTAAACATATAATCTATTTAATTTTTAATATGGTTCATATATAATTATTTATGGTCATCAGTCGGTTTTAAACACACACAGTTTTTTATATATGAATTCAGTATATAGCATATCATATTTGAAATTTATGTTTTAGCTTATGGTTTTAAAAGATCTTTCCTTCGTAAATTGATTCACAGACACATTTTTTTTTAATTAATTATTTGATGAATGTCATTGGATATCCAATTAAATGAGTGTATATAAATGAATGGATTTTGTAGTATACTGGTCATCTGAAGAAGTCATTGGAATAGACGAAAACGCTGGAGCAATATATTTTTTAACAAAGGCGTTCATGTGGTCATGTGTTCTGTATGTGTATTCGTGTTGGAATAAATTCTTTTAGCCTTCATTCAAGTGGAGTCTGGCAGCATATTTTCTACGTGTTTACTGCTTTTGGTGACTTTTACTGGTTTAAACAGCAGTGTCTGATAATTTTTTTCTTTTTGGTAACTAAGTATGGGTTCTACTCTCAGTGTTACAAAGTAAGTGTGTGTGTATGTGAAGGGATCTACTTCAGTTTGCTGAAATTATATGTCCCAGGAGATCATTTGTCTGAGAACAAACTGGCAAAAGGTAACATTTCAAAGGAATCATCTAATGGAAATTCATTCCATCAAAACTAGTAGTGGATTTGTAAATGCCCTCTTCCCCATTGTACAGCTGTACAGTGATAGTGGAGTTGGTATATATAGTTGGGTGTGGTTGTTGCGGGCACAGACACC
This sequence comes from Protopterus annectens, assembly GCF_019279795.1. Lineage (NCBI taxonomy): Eukaryota > Metazoa > Chordata > Ceratodontiformes > Protopteridae > Protopterus > Protopterus annectens. The sequence goes on along the minus strand of NC_056728.1, from coordinate 366,208,704 downwards.
CACATTGGCATTATTGTTGTGCATATCCCCCTGCTTAGTGTACTGTTATACTGTACAGTTTATGTTAAAAGGTTAATCATTTCTTAATCACACTATGATGTGTGGTTCTATGCCACTCTACACCCTCCAAAGTGGGGGGGGGGCTATGCCACACACACACCAGCACACTGATGTTTACCAACTCCAGGATTGCACTACATTGGGGAAGAGGACATATACTCTGCCAGTACCATCTCCTTTAACATTAAACTGGCAGACTGGTTATTTACAGATTGGTGTTTTGGCTATTTGGTCTTGGTGATAGTGCATAGGCCAAAATGAGTTCACTGCAAAAATTAAGCACATCCATGTGCACAGTATTCTCTGTGCATTTTATCAACACCAAAGCCTGTGTGTGTGTGTGTGTGTGTGTGTGTGTGTGTGTGTGTGTGTGTGTGTGTGTGTGTGTGTGTTATTCGCAAGCATTTGGTATGTGCCATCCAGTACACTTACCATTGTCCACTGTAGAAAAGCTGCTGACATCAGCCACCATGCACTCACCTGTATACACCCCTCAGACCTATCAGCCATATGGCACATGCAATAACTGTTATACAAACCTGTTACTTGTGTTCAGCTGTATCCAGGATATGACACAGTCAATGTGTCACCACAGTGCCATACCCCTTGTAGGAAAGGACAGCAGACCAATATCCTGCTGACACATAGATAACTACAACACAAACAGAATACATTATGGAGACCACAATCAGTCAGTGTTTATAACAGCTATAATGTATCATGGCTGGACAGCTACACACCCTGACATGTAAGCATTAAACAGTCCAGCTAAAAACACGTTAAACAGCACTACATTGCTAAATGTTAGTACATACACCCTTTGCATCAGAACCATATTAGCATGTCCCTGCATTGATGGTATGGATGAAAGGGATGTGGCACAGGTGTCATCATATGCACAGGGATTGTGGTGGGTTTGCCACAGGCCTAGGCTAAGCCCTTTGGTTTATATCATGTATGTGTGTTAGGGGGTTCTTTAACAATGGTGTGTGTAGGCATGGAGGTGCCCTGTGTTGGTGATGTGTGTGTGTATGTATGCACATGGTTCTGCCATGTGGCTGCCCTATACTGGAGTTTGTTGGACAGCTGTAGACCATACATGGCAGGGTGTACAGTTCACCATCTCTAGCCATGGACATGGAAACTGTGCTTGTCAGGGATCCACGGACACTATCAGGTAGAAGACCAGATATGGTACTCTCCCCTAATGATGACAATTGTCTGCTGGATCCCTGCCCCTGTTGAGACCAGCCAGGACCATGTGCAACTGGCCTGCTGTGTTTTGATGTGGTCAGCACCCCATCTGCAGTGCTGGTGCTGGTACTGCCACAACAGGAGTGGCTGTGAGTTGTTGAACATCCACATAGACCTCCACCTGTTGCTGTTGCTGACCTACATCCTCATGGATGATGTCCTACTCCCACCACATGCTCCAACACAGACACCACACGGTCGAGGATTCCCACCATCTCACCCAACCATCTATCCAGGACCTCTACAAAATAACGGTGGGCATGTGCAATATCATGGATGTTGTCAAGTACAGCAGAATGCATAGCCCTCTGGAGCCTCAGACTCTGTGATGGCCCAAAACATGCATCTGGTGACACCTGCTGTGGCACTTCTGCCAGGGGCATGATGTCCAGCAGCCCTCCTATGAGCACCCCTGTACATCTGCCTGTGTGGAACCTCGCCAGTCATCTGGCTATGGCTGCTGTGAATAGACACACTTGTCATAGTCCCCACACTGTCCTGACCCATTCCACCACTCGCCAACTGTCCCTCATCTATGGCCACTGGTGATGGGGTATGTATGGGCATTGTAACTGTGTGCAGGGATGGGGTGGATAAAAGTGGGATGTTAACTGATGGCACAGCTTCAGCACCTGACAACCCTGCCTGTGCCTCACCATATCTGCCATCATTGTCAGAGTCCGTATTGACACTAACATCAGTTTGCCTGCAGGAGGCACCCTGACCCACCTTGCCACCTTTGAGGGGAAAACAAAAAATGTGATTTAAGACCTGTACGTTATTGCTTACCTCTACACACACTCACTCACACACACACACACACACACACACACACACACACACACACACACACACACACGCACACACACGCACACACACGCACACACATACACACACACACACACTTACAGTTGAGGTGGCACAAATATATTACACAGAATTTGCATTACCCAACAGTCAACATGCATGAGATATGGCAGTCAACAACATGCACTGCAGCTATACTCAATCCTTGTTACCATCATTATACATCTCTGTGATGCATGAGTTGTGTTAGTAGGTGATGCCCTTTCCCCTGGAACACACTGCACCCATGTACACAGTATAGATGTGCACCTGTACAGCACCTTGGCATGTACTATGCACCTTACCTCACGAGTGTACACACCATTGATGAATGTATATATGTGTGGCAGTTATGTTTGCTCTGTTGCTCAAAGCCCCTATGTGTTTGTCTGACACATACCTGGGATGATATGAGGACTTATGTCAATAATTTATGCCTGACCTCTGATTTACAGATCTCACCATCAGCAGTGTATATATGAGCAATAAAATCCAATTATACTGACTACCTTCAAAGCTTTAATGTGGATATAAAGAGTGTACACACCCTTGTTGACATGCTAACCTCTTCCATGATATGCATTGGGGCCACAATACTGCATATGGGCAGCACAGTGGTGCAGCGGTTAATGATGACGCCTCACAGCAAGAGGTTCTCTGGTTCAATTCTCGGCTGGGGTGCCTTCTGTGTGGAGTTTGCATGTTCTCCCTGCATTCGTGTGGGTTTCCTCTGGGTACTCCGGTTTCCTCCCACATTCTAAAGACATGCTTCTGGAGCATTTCTCCTCAGGCCTCCGCTGAAAACAGGATCTGGGGAACCTAGTCATACTTTCTCAGTTCAACAAATGTTAAATAAATAAAATAAAAATAAATAAATATGTTAACATTACACACACCTGCTATGTGATGTATGACCTGTGCAATCACATGCATTTTCAAACAAATGTGTTAGTCAGGGTTATGTCTGGCAGAATTCATGACCTTGACTGTGTTCATACAGCCATTCCTAGGGAGCTTTGGATGTATGCTTCACTTCACTGTTGTGTTTCAGGATGACACTCCCCCCATCCTCAGCCTTATTGCAGATGTTGGACAACTATGGGCCACACATGAGTGTTATTTTGCAATTTTCAATATCCAATATGCCATGTCTATCTGCCTAGTTCTTATAAATGAACAGCAAGCATAAAGGTGTACACTGGCACCAGCAAGGTAAAAATGGGGATCGTGGGCCTGAGGTGGAGTGAGGTGTTGCTTGCACACCACATGTATCTTTATTAATACTGTCTGTAGGTGTCAGCCTTGGTATCAGTACACCAGTACACATTGCAACACATGCCTTTGGGATACTTGATGTTATGTATATGCTAGCTGTAGAGAGCCCTGGATGATGTTTCCTATGGAACAACTCTTCCATCTGATTACCCTAACCCAAAGGCCACACATATGCAGAGTCAAGGCAATTGATGACACAGGTACTGCACAGGCAGTACTTGATAGACATTCCTGGAAGTCCTTCAGTTTTGCTGCATGTTTCTGGGCAGCCTCCATGACTAGTTTGTAACATCTGTTGTCATCTGTCTTGCATGGGCATCTGTTTATTTTCTACATTAATGTTGTCCCATACTTCATACACAAATACATGACTGTATACACTGTTTGCCATGGTATATGCAATGGTAGGATAAGGCTACTTCTCCCACTCCTGAGTGCTACCTTTCAGATATGGGATCTATTCCATGGTTTGTAAGATGTGTGCAAGCCATGGCTGCCTCTGTTGTGGGTGAGTGGGCAAATGACATGGACATACTTTTTGGACAGCAGACCAGACATTGAGACCCTGTACTTGATGGAAGGTGTATACTCAAGAAGAATGAATGCTGTCAGTACCTCACAAGCTGCTTCCACAATATGTTATTTGGAGTGTGGGTACACATATGCTTCCAGTGTTTGTTAAGGCATGTATTCCCCATATTTGTTGTCCTAATATAGGATTCCATATTACACATTTATTGCTCATGTTAGGATCACATTACAGACTGTAAAAGGTGTGGAATGTGATATTCTGATTTGCAGTTGTTTAGATCAGGAACAGTTGCCATTGTAATAGTGGTGTATACACTGTTGTAGCCACTGTATAAGGGTAATGTTTCAGACATGTCCCTACTGTAGGCCATTTGTCCCACCATTATGTTCATCCCTGTCCACACATCTTGCACTGACAGGTTCTTAGGTATACTGCAGGACTCTTACATACCCTTCAGATATGTCACCGTGGTGACCACTGTGAAGCAGTGCAGTTAACAGCAACAATAAGTGAACATGTACAGCATGCATTATGGGTAGGTGTGTTAACTGTGTGCATGGCAAATACCATGGCCATAACATGGCCGGTGTACTGGCAAACCTGAACAAAACAACTCCATACTCACCAGCTACAGGCTGCTGCCCCAGTTGTATACCAGAGGGACCTACATAGTTGTGAGAGAGACATAATGTCAGTAGCCACACTTGTGGCATTGGTACAGAGTGGAAGCAGCATTTTAGTACATCAACAATACAAACCCACAATACTAGAGATTGTGCACATCTGTTCATTACTACACTGCAGCAACAGACTATCTTATCTGACATATGCATGTAGACACTTTACAGATGATGATGGATAAGCAACAGTGGTCTACTAATGTGCCCTGGGGCCTTACTTGGATGCTCTTTGTCCATTGTGTGGGTGGCACCCACCTCCACAATGCTATCTGTAAGTTGCTGGCTTAGCTGGCATGCGGGTGCCCCAAGGATGGTGAGGAGCTCCTCAGCATGTGTCAGAGGGGGCTGGATGGCATGACCCCCATCTGTGGTTAGCTGGTCCCTCCTAATGGCAGCAGCATGCTGATGGGCGTTGAGGATCAGGTCAATGGTCAGATGCCACACCTGCTTATAACTGTGGTTATGCAAGCCAACATTATTCACCCTGTGGACGAGCTTGTTCCACAGGGTGGTCCTATCTTGCAGATCATGAGCCCTGTGCCCAAATAGGATGGCATGATGGAGTACCACAGAATGGATTATTACATCGTTTTCTTGTTCTGTGAAAGCAGGGAGGTGTTCTTGTGGCATTGTACTTGGAAGTTATAAACAGGAAAATAGGTCAGAGGACCTCATACTGCAAGGATATATTAGTTGTTAATTGACATCTCTCTCCCCCACCATATCTGCACCAATAATCTAAACACACAAATAAATGAGTATGTTTGCACCAAACCTACTGTTGGGACATATGTCCTATTGTTCAAAAATATTGCAATGTGTTTCTATTAATGTTCCATGTTGAAACACTATCATTGGTGGCCTGTTGCTATCAATGTAACCTGCCTGCCATTGTAATGGCCACTGTGGTTCCATATCTGCATTTGTTCTGTTTGCTATGCAACTGTTCCAAATCTGGTATTTTGGGTTAATAGGAATATCTATGCATGCTGTTATAACTAATCCTGGATTGATTTGACTATTACTAACCTACATATGTCCTAAAACTGCAACACCAGAGCACGTTTGTGGAGACCAGTCCCAGCAGACCCACCTCTCCCACCTCATCTGGCCATGACACCTGGCCACAGCATGTCTGGGAACCACCACAGGACCTCCTTGTTTGCTGGTCCTGCACCACCTTCGAGTGGAACTGCCTCAGGGGATGGGGCTTGCCCCACCCCTGGGTGCAGGTATGGACAGGATCCAGTCACCCAAATTCAGATCCGGGAATCGGTGCATAGTGAGCTCAGAAGGGAGTTTGGAGATCTGCTACACCAGCTTGAAGGCCGAGTGGTGCAATTAGAGGGTCAGCCTGTTGCTCCTGCTCAGCCCCCAGCACAGCCACCATAGGGGCCACAAAGATGCAATGGTGACTGCTCATGGGTGGAGACCTCAGTCCCACTGTTTCCATTTAGGGGTTCATGGCCTTCCAATTTCCAAACAGCCCTCCCCATCCAAGGTATTTACCCTCCACATGTGTCATATACCACCCCTTTATGCTGTCTTGTCTGTCTTCCAATCCAACTTACCTCCCCAAATATACCTACTATCCTTCCCCAACAACCCACTCTCACCTTAAAAAAAGGGCAATCTGTTCCCAAAAAGAAATTTCAGCCTATACATAATTGTCCATTTTGCACACGTGTCCATTGAACACATGTAATCTGGTCTAATTGGCTTCAAAACACATTATTGTTGTCCTCACTCAACTCTCAGGGATTTGAGTGACCAAATATACCTCCAAATTCAGTATATATGCACAGTTGTTGCTGTAGAAAACATGGACAGTTATTGACCTTCCCTACACCTGTCCTGCACATCCCTAGCTACTTTCACTATTGTCTTTCCCTCTTTGTGCCTCCTTTATCACCACTTTCCTATCACCCCTTTTTTTATTTTCTATTAAAGAAATTAATGCGGGGGTAAGTCTTTTTGTGTGGCGCTAAGCAAAACCTATACAGATTAAGCACTTTTCTGGCTATGTCTGTCTGTGAGCATATTTAACTAGCAGTTAACATTGCTTACCATTGCGCAAACCCAAGCAAACCCACTTATAACTGCTTAAAAGTACCTTAATCACTCTGTATCCAACAGCCCTTGTTCTGCCCAGCAACAAAATAATCAGACATTGCCAGTCTTGAACCCAGGCCCCAACACACCATACCCACAGCAATTTATCACTAAGCCGTCCAAGCTGTAGAAATGTGTGCTGTTTTCTCAAACATATCATGGAGCACAGTCATTCAACAGTACGGAAAATGTATATATATATATGTGTATATATATATATATATATATATATATATATATATATATATATATATATATACATACACACACACATATATATATATATATATATATATATATATATATATATATATAGTGCATATGGAGTGCATTCGAACATCAGATCCACACTCTGAATCTCTCACTGCAAAACATCTGACCAAAGGCAATATAAATGGGGGTAAAGGGGCCCAAATAGGGATATCTTTTAATTATTGCCATTATCCCTTCCTTCACAGCTGAACTGTTCTGCCCTGCAACAAAGTAGAGCATCACATGTGGACAAAGCCTAACATTAGGGGGGTATATATAGGGAAAGATCAGAGATATGCCTATTACAAACCTATGAAGTTTGTGCATGATACATTACCATGACTGCTCTGAAGGTGGTGGGGTCTGAAACTCATGTGTCTGTCATGACTTCATGATGTCCACCTTCAGCTATTTGCCAGACTAATACAGATGTTTTAAGGAACAGAACAAACACTATGATGGCTTAAATCTTGACATTCTGTGCAGATCTACACAGTTGACAGGTATGGCCCACTGCCCACCGGGCCAGATGCGATGTCCATAGCAGTTGTTCAGCAGAACATCATTACAGCAAGTCTTGATGGCACATATCAATTTTTCAAAATCATCTATCCCATTATTACAGACCAAGTACTACATTCAATTACATGCTGAAATGTTTCACATGCCTGTTTTATTAGTATGCTCTTTTCTGTGTTTCACTTGATGATGTCTTCCTTGTTTGTTTTTTTTTAGTATTATTTTTGTTTTTTAGTATTAACTTTTTTTCTATTTTTTTTTTATTTCTTTCTCTCTCTCGCCAATACAGGGATCAAGCTGGTTTGAATAGGTTTCATCATGGCTTTTGTAGGTGATGCTGATGATCAGGTGATGGCATCTGTACCAATTTGTGTTTCCCACTTGCTATCTGCACGCAGGTAGCTGTGTAGTTCTTTCAATAGCCAATGTCATAGCAACCCACTACTATAAATGACTACATCATGTGGGCATTTATCCCTTTATCCTTCCTGTATGGAAGACATCCTTCCTGTTTGTGGGAAGCAGTGTTACAGACATCAGGTAGCAATACCTCTTACAACAGAACTTGTGGACACAGGCCAACTGCATGTTTGTATAAGGTTCCAGACCTAGGGACAGTGTGTAAGTATTGCTGTTATATGCATTGAATACTGTTAGTTTTACAGGGTTTTGTGTGCACATGCTAGTTTTGGAGGAATGCAGTCTGTTTGCACAGCTCTCTACTGTGGGCCTATCCGCATGATGGCCAGAGGACTGTCTGTTATGTTTTGTCTGTTCCCCTCACAGGTCTTGCCCCTAACATATCAATGGCATTCTCTCTGTTAATTGCTATCAGTACATGGCAACATCCATTTGTGTTTCTGACTTCATATTACTGATTAAGGGCATGTTGCAACCAATCCTGTAACACCAGCAATGTTTACAGTGTATAACAGCAATATTCCAAATATGTCGCTGTATTTCAGCCTCTGTCCTCCACCTATATACCAGGTTTTGTCCAGATATCATGCAGTAGGAGGTCGATAGGTAATGGTGCATTTAGTGCTGACATTCCGGCTATCATTCTAGTGATGTTGTGGACTCCCACACAAATTGTGTGTTAGGGTCCATATATATGAGGCCTACAGCTGGACAAAACATGTATGACTGTGTACAGTCTGGAGGTCAGTCTATGGGGAACACTGTTATATGCTCTTGTAAGACATTTTATGGTGGAGGGTTATGAAATGTTTTTAACCTAGGCTGTTACAACATGTGAGGGATATCAGTAATAAGAAACAGTAAGGTATATGGCTGTACATTTTCATGTTTCACCACATTAACAGTGGTGGGCTAGAGCTTATTATCTTACACACAGTTCTGTTTGTCAGTGTGAGAATGACGTTTTAAGTTATGCATGGTTATTTAACAGATACATTTAGATTGGGACAACTGATACTTTTCCACCTAGGTGTTGAGTACAAAGTGTAATCGGAGGCTGTTGAACTACATCTGTAATTATGTGTTGATTGATTCTTATCTTCAAGTCAAGTGTGTTTTTACTGTTGTACTACTTGAAGGCTTTAGCCTAGACAGCAAAGTATGTTATGTTTTGCAGATTACTGTATCATATGTTTTCTTTGAGAGTTGCATTAATTAGTTATTATGTATTTCAAACACCTAAATGCTATAAGAAATGGCATAAACAACTGAAATAGTACACAAATAAACATTTCTATGTATGCAAACTGTCTGGGGTGTCATGTCCTTTGCACTGTGTGTGGGTATAAGCTTCATGCAATAATTCCCATTTGTGGGAATCAGATACTGGCCATTTGAAAAGGTGGCAACTGTAGGAATAATGGATGTTTGATATGCTGTGCACCCTCTACATATTGTCTTTATATATATTATATATATCTATAAGTATTTATATATTTATATATGTATGTGTGTGTGTGTGTGTGTGTGTGTGTGTGTGTGTGTGTGTGTGTGTGTGTGTGTGTGTGTGTATCATTGAGATGTTTACTGGTTCCATATTGTACATTCCCTATGGTAGACTGACTGTTCTGCATGATATGTTAGAGAAATCATCCCGACATCTTTCAGCTGAGATGGCTTACTGATAACTTGTTGTGCAGGTCCTGGGTTCAAGACATACAATTTCTGGTTATTTTGTTTCAAGACAGAACAGTTCAGCTGTGGAGGAAGGGATAGAGGCAATAATTACATGTGATCCCTATTTTGGGCCCCTTTACCCCCATTTAGATTGCCTTTAGTCAGATGTTTTACAGTGAGAGGTTCAGAGTGTAGATCCGATGTCGGAATGCACTATATGTATATATATATATATATATATATATATATATATATATATATATATATATATATATATATACATATGTATATATATATATATATATATATATATATATATATATATATATATATATATATATATTCTCCCTACTGTTGAATGACTGTGCTGCATGATATGTTTGAGAAAACAGCACACATATCTGCAGCTCAGATGGCTTACTGGTAAATTACTGTGGGTATGGTGTGCAGGGTGCTGGGTTCAAGGTGGGCAAGGGTTGATTATTTTGTTGCTGGCAGAACAAGGGCTGTTGGATACAGAGTGATTAAGGCACTTTAAAGCAGTTGTATGTGGGTTTTCATAGTACGTACATCTAACACAGTGGTTTGTTGCAGCAGCTGTTAACTGAACTACAGCAGTCACTATTCCTAGCATGACCCATCCTCACTTGCCATTATTTGGTCACTCTTCCCTACAAATGTCACCAAACCCTGCCAAATTGCAAGGTCAGCTCATGTGCACAGCCCGAGTCAGGGTTATGTCTGGCAGAATTCATGACCTTGACTGTGTTCATACAGCCATTCCTAGGGAGCTTTGGATGTATGCTTCACTTCACTGTTGTGTTTCAGGATGACACTCCCCCCATCCTCAGCCTTATTGCAGATGTTGGACAACTATGGGCCACACATGAGTGTTATTTTGCAATTTTCAATATCCAATATGCCATGTCTATCTGAACAGCAAGCATAAAGGTGTACACTGGCACCAGCAAGGTAAAAATGGGGATCGTGGGCCTGAGGTGGAGTGAGGTGTTGCTTGCACACCACATGTATCTTTATTAATACTGTCTGTAGGTGTCAGCCTTGGTATCAGTACACCAGTACACATTGCAACACATGCCTTTGGGATACTTGATGTTATGTATATGCTAGCTGTAGAGAGCCCTGGATGATGTTTCCTATGGAACAACTCTTCCATCTGATTACCCTAACCCAAAGGCCACACATATGCAGAGTCAAGGCAATTGATGACACAGGTACTGCACAGGCAGTACTTGCTAGACATTCCTGGAAGTCCTTCAGTTTTGCTTCATGTTTCTGGGCAGCCTCCATGACTAGTTTGTAACATCTGTTGTCATCTGTCTTGCATGGGCATCTGTTTATTTTCTACATTAATGTTGTCCCATACTTCATACACAAATACATGACTGTATACACTGTTTGCCATGGTATATGCAATGGTGGGATAAGGCTACTTCTCCCACTCCTGAGTGCTACCTTTCAGATATGGGATCTATTCCATGGTTTGTAAGATGTGTGCAAGCCATGGCTGTCTCTGTTGTGGGTGAGTGGGCAAATGACATGGACATACTTTTTGGACAGCAGACCAGACATTGAGACCCTGTACTTGATGGAAGGTGTATACTCAAGAAGAGGGAATGCTGTCAGTACCTCACAAGCTGCTTCCACAATATGTTATTTGGAGTGTGGGCACACATATGCTTCCAGTGTTTGTTAAGGCATGTATTCCCCATATTTGTTGTCCTAATATAGGATTCCATATTACACATTTATTGCTCATGTTAGGATCACATTACAGACTGTAAAAGGTGTGGAATGTGATATTCTGATTTGCAGTTGTTTAGATCAGGAACAGTTGCCATTGTAATAGTGGTGTATACACTGTTGTAGCCACTGTATAAGGGTAATGTTTCAGACATGTCCCTACTGTAGGCCATTTGTCCCACCATTATGTTCATCCCTGTCCACACATCTTGCACTGACAGGTTCTTAGGTATACTGCAGGACTCTTACATACCCTTCAGATATGTCACCGTGGTGACCACTGTGAAGCAGTGCAGTTAACAGCAACAATAAGTGAACATGTACAGCATGCATTATGGGTAGGTGTGTTAACTGTGTGCATGGCAAATACCATGGCCATAACATGGCCGGTGTACTGGCAAACCTGAACAAAACAACTCCATACTCACCAGCTACAGGCTGCTGCCCCAGTTGTATACCAGAGGGACCTACATAGTTGTGAGAGACGTAATGTCAGTAGCCACACTTGTGGCATTGGTTTAGAGTGGAAGCAGCATTTTAGTACATCAACAATACAAACCCACAATACTAGAGATTGTGCACATCTGTTCATTACTACACTGCAGCAACAGACTATCTTATCTGACATATGCATGTAGACACTTTACAGATGATGATGGATAAGCAACAGTGGTCTACTAATGTGCCCTGGGGCCTTACTTGGATGCTCTTGTCCATTGTGTGGGTGGCACCCACCTCCACAATGCTATCTGTAGTTGCTGGCTTAGCTGGCATGGGTGCCCCAAGGATGTAGGAGCTCCTCAGCATGTGTCAGAGGGGCTGGATGGCATGACCCCATCTGTGGTTAGCTGGTCCCTAATGGCAGCAGCAGGGCGAGGATCAGGTCAATGGTCAGATGCCACACCTGCATAACGGGTTATGTCTGGGTGTCATGTCCTTTGCACTGTGTGTGGGTATAAGTTTCATGCAAAAATTTCCCATTGTGGAATCAGATACTGGCCATTTGAAAAGGTGGCAACTGTAGGAATAATGGATGTTTGATATGCTGTGCACCTCTACATATTGTCTTTATATATATTATATATATCTATAAGTATTTATATATTTATATATGTATGTGTGTGTGTGTGTGTGTGTGTGTGTGTGTGTGTGTGTGTGTGTGTGTGTGTGTGTATCATTGAGATGTTTACTGGTTCCATATTGTACATTCCCTATGGTAGACTGACTGTTCTGCATGATATGTTAGAGAAATCATCCCGACATCTTTCAGCTGAGATGGCTTACTGATAACTTGTTGTGCAGGTCCTGGGTTCAAGACATACAATTTCTGGTTATTTTGTTTCAAGACAGAACAGTTCAGCTGTGGAGGAAGGGATAAGGCAATAATTACATGTGATCCCTATTTTGGGCCCCTTTACCCCATTTAGATTGCCTTTAGTCAGATGTTTTACAGTGAGAGGTTCAGAGTGTAGATCAGATGTCGGAATGCACTATATGTATATATATATATATATATATATATATATATATATATATATATATATATATATAAAATAATATGTATGTATATATATATATATATATATATATATATATATATATATATATATATATATATTTCCTATGTTGAATGACATGCTGCATGGCTGTTTGAGAAAACAGCACACATATCTGCAGCTCAGATGGCTTACTGGTAAATTACTGTGGGTATGGTGTGCAGGGTGCTGGGTTCAAGGTGGGCAAGGGTTGATTATTTTGTTGCTGGCAGAACAAGGGCTGTTGGATACAGAGTGATTAAGGCACTTTAAAGCAGTTGTATGTGGGTTTTCATAGGTTTGCATGACGGTAAGCAATGCTAACTGCTGGTTAATTATGCTTACAGACCGTTAGCCAGAAAAGTGTTTAATCTGTGTAGGCTTTGCTCAGCGCCATGCAAACAGGCTTAATCCTGCTTACTACTGCTTAAAGTATACTCTACCTGTGCTAATTTCTTTAAAAGAAAATAAAAAAAGGGGTGATAGGAAAGTGATGAAAAAGGGGGCACAAAGAAGGTAAGACAATAGGGAAAGTAGCTAGGGATGTGCAGGACAAGTGTAGAGAAGGTCCATAGCTGTCCATTTTGTCTACAGCAACAGTCGTGCATATATACTACATTTGGAGGTATATTTGGACATTCAAATCCCTGAGAGAGGGTTGAGGACAACTATAATTTATTGTGAAGCCAATTAGACTAGATTACATGTGTCCAGTGGAAATGTGTGCAAAATGGACAGTTATGTATGGAGCAAAATTTTTTTTTGGGGGGGGGGGCAGATTGCCTGTTTGTTTTTAATGTGAGAATGGAATGTTGGGGAAGGATAGTAGGTGTATTGGGGGAGGTAGGTTGGGTCAAAAGACCAAAAGACAGGCAAGACAGCATACAGGGGTGGTATATAACACATGGGGAAAACACCTTGGAAGGGGAGGAGTGTTTGTCAATCAGAATCTCATGAGCCCCCAAATGGTAACAGTGGGACTGATGTCCCCACCCATGGGCAGTCACCACTGCACCTTCACAGCCTTGAAGGTGGCTGTGCTGGGGCTGAGCAGGAGGGGCAGGCTGACCCTCTAGTTGTGCCATGAGTCCTCAAGCTGGCATAGCAGATCTCCCAATTCTCTGTGGAGCTCCCTATGCACCAGACACCGTACCTGATTTTGGGAGACAGGAACCTCTCCACACCCCCATCCTGGTGGGACAAGCCCCATCCCCTGAGGCACTTCCACCCAAAGGTGGTGCAGGACTAGTGGATGAGGAGGTCCCGGGGTGGGTCCCAGACATGCTGGGGCTCGGTGCCATGGCCAGATGAGGTGGGAGAGCTGGGTCCGCTGGGACCGGCCTTCCCAAACGTGCTATGGTGTTGCAGTTTTAGAGCATATGTGGGTTAGTAATAGTCAACACAACCCAGAATTAGTTATAACAGCATGCATAAGATATTTATAGCTTGACACCAGATTTGTAACAGTTGCATAGCAAACAGAACACATGCATATATGCAACCACAGTGGACTTTACAATGGCATTCAGGTTACATTGACCTTGTATGTAAATATTTAATTACAAACAAATAGGGACCTATAATCCCGTCAAGTAAAGTTTAATTGTAGAAACACTACCCATTGATTTGTGTGTTTAGATTATTGTTTGAGATGTTGGGGGTGGAGGATGTCAATTAACAACATATCCTTGCACCCGAGTACTCCCTGCTTCAAATGATCAAGAACATACATTAGTGATTATTAGCTATCCACCCTATGGCCTTGGTTTTGGGCAATTGAGTATGTTTGTACACAGTCATATGCTTCAGCTGTCTTATGCAGCTAAAGAGATTCTACTTGTCTTACCGGTAGACCTCAGGAGGGAATGTTTGTTAACACTACACTGTTTCTATACATATTCCCAGATTCCTAGTTGTAATTATGCATTACCTCTCAATGACATGGACATACTTTTGGACAGCAGACCAGACATTGAGACCCTGTACTTGATGGAAGGTGTATACTCAAGAAGAGGGAATGCTGTCAGTACCTCACAAGCTGCTTCCACAATATGTTATTTGGAGTGTGGGCACACATATGCTTCCAGTGTTTGTTAAGGCATGTATTCCCCATATTTGTTGTCCTAATATAGGATTCCATATTACACATTTATTGCTCATGTTAGGATCACATTACAGACTGTAAAGGTGTGGAATGTGATATTCTGATTTGCAGTTGTTTAGATCAGGAACAGTTGCCATTGTAATAGTGGTGTATACACTGTTGTAGCCACTGTATAAGGGTAATGTTTCAGACATGTCCCTACTGTAGGCCATTTGTCCCACCATTATGTTCATCCCTGTCCACACATCTTGCACTGACAGGTTCTTAGGTATACTGCAGGACTCTTACATACCCTTCAGATATGTCACCGTGGTGACCACTGTGAAGCAGTGCAGTTAACAGCAACAATAAGTGAACATGTACAGCATGCATTATGGGTAGGTGTGTTAACTGTGTGCATGGCAAATACCATGGCCATAACATGGCCGGTGTACTGGCAAACCTGAACAAAACAACTCCATACTCACCAGCTACAGGCTGCTGCCCCAGTTGTATACCAGAGGGACCTACATAGTTGTGTGAGAGACGTAATGTCAGTAGCCACACTTGTGGCATTGGTTTAGAGTGGAAGCAGCATTTTAGTACATCAACAATACAAACCCACAATACTAGAGATTGTGCACATCTGTTCATTACTACACTGCAGCAACAGACTATCTTATCTGACATATGCATGTAGACACTTTACAGATGAAGATGGATAAGCAACAGTGGTCTACTAATGTGCCCTGGGGCCTTACTTGGATGCTCTTTGTCCATTGTGTGGGTGGCACCCACCTCCACAATGCTATCTGTAAGTTGCTGGCTTAGCTGGCATGCGGGTGCCCAAGGATGGTGAGGAGCTCCTCAGCATGTGTCAGAGGGGGCTGGATGGCATGACCCCCATCTGTGGTTAGCTGGTCCCACCTAATGGCAGCAGCATGCTGATGGGCGTTGAGGATCAGGTCAATGGTCAGATGC
Organism: Protopterus annectens; assembly: GCF_019279795.1. Lineage (NCBI taxonomy): Eukaryota > Metazoa > Chordata > Ceratodontiformes > Protopteridae > Protopterus > Protopterus annectens. The sequence goes on along the minus strand of NC_056728.1, from coordinate 366,192,714 downwards.
CACCTGCTTATAACTGAGGTTATGCAGGCTGACATCATTCACCCTGTGGATGAGCTCGTTCCACAGGGCAGTCCTATTCTGCAGATCATGAGTCCTGTGCCCAAATAGGATGGCATGATAGAGTAACACAAAATGGATTATTACATCATTTTCTTGTGCTGTGAAAGCAGGGAGGCATTCCTGTGACATTGTAACTGGAAGACATAAATAGGAAAATAGGTCAGAGGACCTCATACTGCAAGGATATATTAGTTGTTAATTGACATCTCTCTCCCCACCATATCTGCACCAATAATCTAAACACACAAATAAATGAGTATGTTTGCACCAAACCTACTGTTGGGACATATGTCCTATTGTTCAAAAATATTGCAATGTGTTTCTATTAATGTTCCATGTTGAAACACTATCATTGGTGGCCTGTTGCTATCAATGTAACCTGCCTGCCATTGTAATGGCCACTGTGGTTCCATATCTGCATTTGTTCTGTTTGCTATGCAACTGTTCCAAATCTGGTATTTTGGGTTAATAGGAATATCTATGCATGCTGTTATAACTAATCCTGGATTGATTTGACTATTACTAACCTACATATGTCCTAAAACTGCAACACCAGAGCACATTTGTGGAGACCAGTCCCAGCGGACCCACCTCTCCCACCTCATCTGGCCATGGCACCTGGCCACAGCATGTCTGGGAACCACCACAGGACCTCCTTGTTTGCTGGTCCTGCACCACCTTCGAGTGGAACTGCCTCAGGGGATGGGGCTTGCCCCACCCCTGGGTGCAGGTTTGGACAGGATCCAGTCACCCAAATTCAGATCTGGGAATTGGTGCATAGTGAGCTCAGAAGGGAGTTTGGAGATCTGCTACACCAGCTTGAAGGCCGAGTGGTGCAATTAGAGGGTCAGCCTGTTGCTCCTGCTCAGCCCCCAGCACAGCCACCATAGGGGCCACGAAGATGCAATGGTGACTGCTCATGGGTGGAGACCTCAGTCCCACTGTTTCCATTTAGGGGTTCATGGCCTTCCAATTTCCAAACAGCCCTCCCCATCCAAGGTATTTACCCTCCACATGTGTCATATACCACCCCTTTATGCTGTCTTGTCTGTCTTCCAATCCAACTTACCTCCCCAAATATACCTACTATCCTTCCCCAACAACCCACTCTCACCTTAAAAAAAGGGCAATCTGTTCCCAAAAAGAAATTTCAGCCTATACATAATTGTCCATTTTGCACATGTGTCCATTGAACACATGTAATCTGGTCTAATTGGCTTCAAAACACATTATTGTTGTCCTCACTCAACTCTCAGGGATTTGAGTGACCAAATATACCTCCAAATTCAGTATATATGCACAGTTGTTGCTGTAGAAAACATGGACAGTTATTGACCTTCCCTACACCTGTCCTGCATATCCCTAGCTACTTTCACTATTGTCTTTCCCTCTTTGTGCCTCCTTTTTCACCACTTTCCTATCACCCCTTTTTTTATTTTCTATTAAAGAAATTAATGCGGGGGTAAGTCTTTTTGTGTGGCGCTAAGCAAAACCTATACAGATTAAGCACTTTTCTGGCTATGTCTGTCTGTGAGCATATTTAACTAGCAGTTAACATTGCTTACCATTGCGCAAACCCAAGCAAACCCACTTATAACTGCTTAGAAGTACCTTAATCACTCTGTATCCAACAGCCCTTGTTCTGCCCAGCAACAAAATAATCAGACATTGCCAGTCTTGAACCCAGGCCCCAACACACCATACCCACAGCAATTTATCACTAAGCCGTCCAAGCTGTAGATATGTGTGCTGTTTTCTCAAACATATCATGGAGCACAGTCATTCAACAGTAGGGAAAATGTATATATATATATATATATATATATATATATATACATACACACACACGCACACATATATATATGTTTTATGTCTAAGTCTCTCTTGTTTGTACAATCAGACCTTGTACTTACAACAGTCTTATACAGACATTCCTAGACATACTTTTTTATGTAACACAGTGTGGGTAACAGTGGTTAACACAACATTACTATTCCGAGACTGCAACACTAAATGCCATACAATACCAGAGTAAATATAACCAGTCCAGGATTTAGAAATTTATTGCCAGGCAGTCATGGTTTTATTGAAATATGACCTATATGTGACTATTACTGGCATATTGTCTGGTTTATTCAGTACAACCCATGCACAGTTTATATACTGCCAGGTGACTTTCTACTACTTTATATTTATTTGGTATGACTACTACAAGCAGGATTGTTACTCACCAGCCTCGCAATGCAGCCTTTGCAAGCTGGCATCTTCATTCACAGCCTGCTCAGCTGCAGCTGTAAATGGAATAGAGAAATATTTAGGCATACATATCCATCACATATACAGGCTGGACTTTAGTAAACAGTTATTGATATGAATACTTACACAGTGCTGGGACATCACCCCCTGCCTTGCTTGTTGGACTCACTGGTCCAAGACCTCCCTCTTTCTCTGCTACAAGTCAGCATAGTTGCGCCGGACCTGCTCACCAGTCTGAAGGATACCAGTGGCACTGGTGAGATCATGATCAAGATGGTCCCAGGCTTCTGCTTTATATTGGGAGCCCTGGTACTGGCCCTGCAGCAGTATCTCATCATGGTTCCTTACCAGGAGTCTTACCAAGACCTTGGACTCCTGTATACCCCAGCACTGTGTCCAAAAGCGCATGCCCTCACCAACTCCTGCAATACTGCCTACAGTAGGAAGCTGCAACCAGTTATGAGCTATATTCTCACCTGCGGAGTTTAAATATGTCCGATTTCCCACCATTTGCCTTGATTGGATGGTTTTGAATATGCTGAGCTAAGCTAAGCTATGAGCAAACCTGCTTAGCTAAGGTTGATAGTGCTTAAAGGAGCAGGTTCAGCATTGCTTACCAATGGGCAAATCCAATTAGCTGGGTTACTCATTGCTTAGCAGTCATATTTATACAATGCTTATACCTGGTAAGCAGAGCTGTGCAATGCTTAGCATTGCTTATTTTTTATTTTATACACTATCTGCTGTATGGGATTCATTCATCATTCATTACATATTAGAAATCATTTTACTGTCCCTGACATCCCCCAATATGCTTTCATTACATTAATTCATGTGTGACTATACTGTATAGGGCACTTGTGTTTATATGGGGATTTCACAACTTTATTACCTCACATCTGGAACTGCTGCAGTACTCTTGTTAACAAATATTATATTATTTCATAGATAATTATAAAAAAAGTTTATGTACTGCTTTCACATGTAAAATGTAAAGTGGTTATAGTGGGGATCGAACCAGGAATGGCTGTTTGCATACTGTACACTCTAACCACTACACTATTGCAACACTGCTTAAGTTGGATGTCTCTTGCTATTTAACTTCTTGTGCTGTTTAAGTTGGACTAAGTGTAGCTAAGCAACAGGCACACCCACGCAGCTACGCTTAAACTTTATCGGATTTATAAAAAAAATTATTTGTTGTGTTTTTTTTCTTTGTACCCTTCAGAATATCCCTGCTAATGCTAAACCTGTTATTCTATCAACTTTCTGCTTTGTGGGATGACTGTCCCTTATGGCTTTGTCCAGATTCCTTACTCTGACGGGTTGGGAGGTGTGAGCTATATACTTATGCTAAACCTGTTATTCTATCAACATTATGGCTTTGTAGGGATAGTTGTCCCTTATGGCTTTGTCCAGATTTCTTACCCTGATGGGTTGGGGGTGTTATGAGCATTCTTGCTAGTTTGAAATTGCCGAATGGCAATTCTGGAGTGCAGGGGGCATATGTATTGTGAGAGCTCTGCTCTCAGACACACCTCCTGCACTTACACACAGAATCATGTCAGTTTTACAGCACAGCAGCTCGCCTTCATAAATATGCATGGCACGCTGCTGTGCTGCACAGGAACGGTCCCTGCCGTATGGCTGCTTGCTGAATCCTGGGGCCTGACACTTGTATTTTATATACAAGGCAGCAGCTAAAAACAATGTTTGTGGTGTGTGAGTTGTGGTTTGTGGGTGGTTTGATTAACAATTTAATCAAACCAGGAAGTTCCATGTGTGTTTTTGTATATAGAATTTTACTTCAGAAACTAATAGTTAAAATGTTTGTTTCATCCATGATTAAATACTTAAAAAGTTACTTTGAAATATATCATGATAAAGTTTATTACAAATCTTTCAAATACATGTTGTTCATTGGCTAGTCCACAAATGTGTATCACTTAATGGTAACTGCCTAAATAATAACACAGAAAGAGTGGGTTTGCTTAAATGTATCAAATTACATAAGTCACAAATAGTCTTCCTGCAGGAGAGTCACTTACTGAAAAAAGATTTAGATAAAATATCCTTTAATGGATACTATACTTAAAATAAAAGAAGAGGACACTCATGTTATGGAAGAACTCTATTGTTATGCCAAAAATAATAAATACATTCTCTGATAAAGAAGGAACGTTGTGTTTGGTAACACTAGAAATCAATCAAAAAAATTATACTTTAGTTAATTCTTACTGGATTCCTGGGTGGGGAATTAGATTTGTGAATAAAAATCTAGATATAATTACACTACATGCCAAGGGTGAAATAATTATGGCTGGAGATTTTAATTGTTTACTAGCACCCAGTGACACTTCTAGATGTACTAGATTTAAAATTATGCCACAGTCTAAAAAATTAAATAACTTTATCTGTTTTATGAATCTTAGAGATATATATGATTTAAAACTAACAAACTCACTTAATTGCACACATTATTATTTTAGATTTGGAACCCAAACAAACATAGATAAAGCTTTTGTTACTAATAGATCATATTCCAAAATAAATGAAGTTTCAATTTTGTCATGCTTGCTATCAGATCGCAGTGCTTTTTTTTTATCTTTATATAAGAAATGATGAATTAACATATTGGCAAAGACTCCCTGCCTGTTTAAATAAATACTAAAGGCTTTAATGACTGGTTTATATCTGAAGTAAACACTTTTCTGGAATTTAATAACAATGGAGAAGTAACAGATACTATACTATGGGACACAATGAAGGCTTACATATATGGCAGAATAAAAGATTAGTATCTTTTAAAAAGAAAAGAATGGGATAGGAAATAATTAGAGTTACAAAGTTAGACTGATAGTTTAAAATTAAAACTTAAACTAAATGATAAACAATCAAATGCAGAGTTGTCAACTATACCAAAAATATCTAGAAATATTAAAGCATAAGGTGGCAATAAATTTAGAAAGATTGAAGTTGCAATCTTATTCTGGGAATCCCAAACATTTACATAAACTGGCTATTAGAAAAAAATACAAATCAATAATCTAAACCATATTAATGAAATTAAATGCAAAACAAATAACACTGTAGAAAAAATAACTAATTTAAAATGTATTTAGAAACATTTAAAGAACATTAAAAATCAGTCACTGACAGACTACCTTTTTTGTAGAAAATAATAGTACAATGGATAATGTTGTACAAAATAATGTTCTGAATAAACTATCTAAACAAAAAAAATATGATGCTAGACAAACCGATATCATTAATAGATCAAATTAAAAACCTTAAAAAACAATAAAGCTCCAGGTGTGAATGGAATAAGTCCAGAAATTTATAAAAATGTTGCCAGATACAGCCCTCAAGATTTTGTTAAACGCTTTTCCCATTGTTAAATATGATCAAAAAATTCCTCCTTATTGGAAATATAATATTATTTCCCCTATTCCAAAACAACGCAAAAACAAACATCTATGTTCCTCTTATCATCCTGTTTCTTTGTTAATCATAGAGTATAATATACTTATGTCTATTTTAGCAAAAAAATTAAACAATACACTTCCCAGTCCAATACATCATGATCAGGCTGATTTCATTATACACAGGAAAGTACAAGACAATATTATAAAACTGTTAACTCCACTAATACACAAGAAACAAACTACTGAAATCGCCAATGAGTCAAGGTTAAAACTACCGATTTATTTTAAATGTAAAATAACCACGCTTTTCATCCTACTCAATTGTAGGACTTCTTCAGAAATACAAAAGATTCATCTGTTACATCCTTTAATAAACTTTGCACCAAAACCGTATCTCATAGACGTCACCTTTTTCTTAAAGTGAGATACATTAAATAACAATGTTGCCGAACATTCATAAATACGATAAATTGTGTGAAAAAATCATTAGTATTCAAGTGATAAGGGAGCAAAAAATCAGGGTTATGAAACCGGACAAAGGGGGTGGGATGGTCTTAATGAAGACCTCCGACTATGACACAGCGATGTTTGACATTTTGCAGGATTCTAACACTTATGAACAATCATCTATTAATGAACTCAATGTTGCCCAAGCTAATATCAAACACACTTTAAATGACCACTTACTCCAAGGGGTGATAAATGAAGAACTATTTAACTATTTACATGTTCCACATCCAAAAACCCCAATACTATTTGGGATACCAAAGGTTCACAAAGGAACATTTCCTTTGAAATTTAGGCCAATTGTAGCTGGAGCAAACAGCATCACTGAACCTTTAGGTAAATATGTAGAACACAAAATTAAACCAGTTATTTCCACACTTCCTTACGTGTGTAAAGATTCTTGGGAATTTTTGGCCAGTATTCCATCTAACATCTGTCATAAAGACGTCTTGATGATTACCATAGACGTAATAGAATTATTCCCAAGTATACCTCACGATACTGGAATTGACTGGTTTTCTGATATTTTGACAAATTTAAGTGAATTAAGTAACAACCAGATTAACTTATTGATAGAATTTATGGAAATTATTCTCAACAACAATTACATTTTCTTTAATGGAAAGCATTTTAGGCAGAAAAAAGGGGTAGCCATGGGCTCCCCTTGTGCTTCATCTTATGCGAACATTGTCCTGCACAAATGGGAACAAGATTACATACATTCTTCAAGGTGGAAGCATAACATTCTTTTTTACAAACGATACCTTGACGACATTTGTTTATTGTGGCAGGGTTCAAAAGAATGTTTTTTGGAGTTCTTTGAATACATCAATACAACAACTAACTTCTTGTCCTTTACTTACGAACTTGACACTAATTCATTGCATTATTTGGACATCCTTCTTACCAAGGACAACAAAGGGAACACTTTGAATCAACTATTTTAGGAAGCCCTATATTCTAACACATTCCTGCACTTTGAGAGTTCACATCCCTTTTATACTAAAAAGGGAATTATAAGGAGCCAGTTGATTAGAGCATCGAGAATCTGCAGTACTTTAGAAGCCTTTTTGAAGGAGGCTGCAAATCTAGCTAACATGCTAGTAGAAAGGGGGTACCCACCTCAGTTAATTAATATGATAACTGAAGAGATAGTAAGAAAAAGAGACTCTGAGTTCCCACCTTTGTTAAGTAAAGGTCTTCTGGCTATCAACAACAGGAGCAAAGAAAATAAAGACATACAAAACAGTTTTAGTTACACATATACCAAAGACGCTGCTTTTATTGAAAATACACTACAAACTTTTTGGTCCATGCTCACATCACAAGAAGATATTAAGAACTATTTACCAAGGTCACTAACTTTCATTAGAAAGCGGGACATAAACATTAAAGGAATGTTAGAACAGAATACCAGCACAAGGAACACCTTTAACACCACATCCCCACACAGGAAGAATGGAACTTTCAAATGTGGGGCATGTAGACAATGTAAGTTCCTGTTAAATGCTGATAAAATATTCATTCCTGCTAGGAATTGCACTTTAAGAGCGTTGGGCCACTACAATTGTAATACTACAGGTATAGTTTACCTTGGCATTTGCACTTTTTGTAATGGTTTCTATGTGGGTAAAACCACTAGAACCCTTAAAAAACGTATATATGAACATACATATGAAATTGAAAGAAAGAAAAATACTAATGCTTTCTATAAACACTCTCTAATCTGTGACAAGATGTGTATAAAATTTTTCATCTTAGAAAGAGTCACCAATGACCCCAGGGGAGGTGACTGGGAAACCTATTTGGAAACTAGAGAGTTAACCTGGCAAATTAAATTAGATGCTTCAAGGAGTCCTGGTATGAATGAAAGCATTAGCATTAATAGTATACTGAAAATGAGAAGGAACAAGCTTTAAATTCCTTCAACTCATATACACAAGTGTATAAATTTACAATTTTTAGGAATAGTTGGGCTATTTGAACTTAGTAGTTTTTAAAAAAAGATAAACAATATATAATTAATTTAAATAAGAATCAATTATGAATATTAGGAATAATACAACGAATTAACACGAATTGTTTTGCAGTACAGTGGACAACAAATTAATTCCAATAGCAATTATAATGGGTATTTTTTTCTGTTCCTTCTAAAACAATATGATATTTCATATCTTAAGAATTTTTTATAGTTATAAGTTATGTTATTTTTATTGATGTTTTTAAATGAGTAGTTTTTAAGTTTAGACAAACTTGTGACCTAAGAGTGTTTAGTAGAAATTGCTAACTTGAATGAATTTATAAAAAGATTCAGGTTTTAACAATGTTTGAATTGTATGTTTGTTGGGTATTTTGTCTTGTTTAGTATTTACCTGCAACACACTTGTTTTAAAATAAGAGGAATTTCAGTAACAACACTGCACGTTTGCACTTTAAAAAGTAGATTGAATCATCTTAATGATGAACTTAATTGTTCAATTGGCCGATTAACTAGTGTATAAAAGCAGTGTGGCCTCATTTGAAATTTAACCTTGAAAAAGCCTGGAATTGTCCAGGTACAAAGCTGGTGTTTTGTGAATAAAAGCTTTGTGGTGGAACTATTTGGACTGCTTTTTACCATCTTTGGAAGAAATTCAACATTTATGCAGCTGACTTTTTATTTGCTCTGTTTGGTTTACCAGCTTGTATCTTACAGCAGGTTAACAAAATTTTACTACATCCATTGAAAACTGCTATCTTCCGTTTTGGTTTGGTCCGGGTCTGGTGAGCTTTTCCTGGTTTTGTTGTGAATGGAATAAGTCCAGAAATTTATAAAAATGTTGCCAGATACAGCCCTCAAGATTTTGTTAAACGCTTTTTCCATTGTTAAATAGGATCAAAAAATTCCTCCTTATTGGAAATATAATATTATTTCCCCTATTCCAAAACAATGCAAAAACAAACATCTATGTTCCTCTTATCATCCTGTTTCTTTGTTAATCATAGAGTATAATATACTTATGTCTATTTTAGCAAAAAAATTAAACAATACACTTCCCAGTCCAATACATCATGATCAGGCTGATTTCATTATACACAGGAAAGTACAAGACAATATTATAAAACTGTTAACTCCACTAATACACAAGAAACAAACTACTGAAATCGCCAATGAGTCAAGGTTAAAACTACCGATTTATTTTAAATGTAAAATAACCACGCTTTTCATCCTACTCAATTGTAGGACTTCTTCAGAAATACAAAAGATTCATCTGTTACATCCTTTAATAAACTTTGCACCAAAACTGTATCTCATAGACGTCACCTTTTTCTTAAAGTGAGATACATTAAATAACAATGTTGCCGAACATTCATAAATACGATAAATTGTGTGAAAAAATCATTATTCGAATAATGTTATTTAAAACAATCAATGCTTAAAACTCATTATTAAATAAATCATTGTTAAAAAAATCATTGTTATTAAAAACTTCAGCCCCATTGTCACTATAAATTCTACAGCATCAAATTCATTTCAAAACATAAAATCAAGTCCATTCAATTATATACATATTTGCTCAAAACATTATACTTTCAAAACCTAGAAAATAAATATTCAAATATAAAATCTACAATTTATATTAATTAAATCCTAATAAAACATTAATTTAAACTATCTAATATATATATATATATATATATATATATATATATATATATATATATATATATATATAAATAATAGATTGTTTTAAATAACATTATTCGAATAACGTTTTTTTCAAACAATTTATCGTATTTATGAATGTTCGGCAACATTGCTATTTAATGTATCTCACTTTAAGAAAAAGGTGACGTCTATGAGATACAGTTTTGGCGCAAAGTTTATTAAAGGATGTAACAGATGAATCTTTTGTATTTCTGAAGAAGTCTTACAATTGAGTAAGACGAAAAGTGTGGTTCATTTTACGTTTAAAATAAATCGGTAGTTTTAACCTTGGCTCATTGGCGATTTCAGTAGATTATAAAATTGTTGCCTTTGATAGATATTGCTAATAAATCTAAAAAAGCAACTTACCATCATTATCTTAGATATTGATAATGGGGGGAAATTTTATTCCAATTGTTAATTACATTATTAATTACATTTAGCTGGTCTTATTTACAAAAAATCTTTAAAGGATATAATTTTTCCCTAGAGTTTGCTAATCTAATACTACAATTATACAAAGATTTTCAAGTGTATGTTAAAATTGGTTCACATCTATCATCACCATTTAAAATTCTAAAAGGTATGAAACAAGGATGTTCGTTGTCACCTTTATTATTTGTGCTATTAATAGAACCATTCGCTAACTATATAAGAAACAATATAAACATAAAAGGATTTCACTGAAATAGACAGAATTGTCATAAAATCCAACTATTCACAGCAATCTTTTTCAAAGAATAGCAGGTCTAAAATTTAATCAACATAAAACTGAAACTCTATTAATTAACAAAAAACTAATAAACTCTTACAAAGTTATAAACATTTTAATTCGGAGAACAGTGCTTTACAATACTTAGGAATTACTTTTAAATCCAAAGGGAAGGAAGCAGTCATACTAAATTACATTGATTTACTAAATGTAATTAATAATTTAATTAACAATTGGAATAAAATATTATTTTCTATGGAAGATAGACTAACTTTGATTAAAATGGTTATTTTGCCAAAAATCCTGTTCTACACACAATCATTAATTTTATATCCACCTAAAAATATTTTTAAACAAATAAACGCCTTATAATTCAATTTTTTTTGGTTTCCTGAAAGACCACGAGTAGCTTATAACTGGCATATCAGAGCATGCAATAGTAATGGGATTGGTTTTCCAGATGTTGAACTATACTCAAAAGGAGTTATTAATATAGTGTTACACTGGCTTACCCTGACATATGTCTCTAGTTAGATAAAACTTCACAAAACTCACATAATTTCTAATAGCTTAAATGAATCACAAATAAATCCTTCACTGAACATTAGCAATATATATTGGATACATCATGATTTTTCTATATATTATAACAAATTCACACATCTCTCTTATAGTATAAATCAATTTTTAATGCTTTCAAAAATATAAGTGAGAAAAATTATAATATTAAGCAATTACTCTTCCTTATATTTCCCATTGCTTACACTCCTGAATGTTTAGAATATTTTAATATCAATATAATGTCAAATTTTAAAGACAATCCCTGGGATTCAGCAAGCTCTGCACGGTGTGCAGGAATAGTGCAAGAGCTGCTGCATGTAATATGGCCAACGTGCTATCCAGGAATGAACTCCCAGGATGTGCACGAGTGCTCCTGCATGATTCCTGCACAGACACAACCCCTGTATGCTAATTACATCATTTGCTGGTGAAATCCATGCAAATGAGGTGAATTAGCAATCCAGGAAGCAGGTGGGAGTCTGTGCAGGAATAGTGTAGGCTGTAGAAATGTATTCGGCCAGCAGCTGAATACATTTCTGCAAACTACAAAACAGAGGCATGACAGCTCATAAAAAAGCATGTATTATAAAGATTAGACATGCCAATGGCCAAATATATGGCCATAGGTATGAATGGCCAAATATATGGCCATAGGTATGAAAAATAGTTTCAAAATGATAAAAAATAACTTTTTTTGGCCGATTTCGGCCATTTAAGCGTAGGGCAGCAGTGCGCAAATGGGACCAACCAAAAATAAGAAAAACGCTGGAAATAAGCTTTTAAACCCAAATCAGCATTTTGCCACGATAGTCAATGCCATGCATAAGACAACAATAACAGGAAGTGGTGGCTGGTAAGGGGGAAGGCTGAGTGTCAGTTTTGTAGCCATGCATGAGCAGTCAGTTCTATGCAAATGAGGGGAATGATACTGAATCACAGATTTCCCCCAACTGTGCAGGTGCAATAATACCATGATCTAAGCCTAAGAGCTAGATGACCTCATGAAGGGGAGTGTCATGACTGCTGTAAGGCCCATATTTGCTGTTAGCTAAGCACAGCTAAGGAAGGGGGTGTGTTTGAAGCTGCCTTGCAATACTTACATTGCCTAAATGGGTGTGCGTGCTGTGATTTTAAACAAAAGAAAAAAAAGAAAATAGCAGTTCCATTCACATCTGAGCACTGGGTTTAGGCAGCATGCCTCAGGGCTTAAATGGGAAGGCAATGTGAAGGAAAAACAGCAGTAGGAAGGTAATCAAGGAGAATAAGCCAAGCTGGCAGTTGAAATGTATCAGAATCAGCCAGTTAGACAGGCAGCAACCCAGCCCAGCAAACTACTATATACTATGCAAACACCTTTCTCTCTGGTTTTTCCCACAAACCCTACACCACCGGTGTACACAAATGGAGAAATTTTACCTAACAAAACTAACAAAATGATAGGGGCTGCTGTCGCTATCATATATCAATGTGTGCAGGAGGCTGAGGGTGGTGAGGATGAGAATGGTGATTACCAACCCACAGTGAGGAGAAGGAGAAGAGTGTACAGACCCAGGGTAACCTATCAGGGGTTACATGAGCTGGAGATAGTGGAGCACTATAGGGTGGACAGGGACCTCCTAGAGCAAATTGTTGAGCTGTGCCAGCCACGCCTCACACAAAAAACCAACAGAAGGGAACCCATTCCAGTGGATACTAAGGTATGTGTAGGCTTAAGAATACTAGTCACAGGTACCTTCCAGAGACCAACTGGGGGTATCATGGGGATCTCACAGGCATCAGCATCCAGGGTACTCCACCAGTTCCTGTATGCTATGTTAGCACATGCTGGTGAGCACATATATTTCCTCAACAGCTGTGAGGTGTTGACCAGCAATATGCATCTCTTCCACCAAATAGCAGAATACCCTTAGGTAGTGGGTGCTATATACTGTACGCACATGCACATAAAAGCACCACCTGTTGAGCAGGGTAGGGTCTACATAAACAGCAGTGGTTTCCCTTCTATCAACTGCCAGGTCATGTGTGATGCCCAGGGCATTATAATGAATGTGTTTGCTGGCAGCCTAGGAAGCTATCACACCTCCCACATCTGGCATGTGATGCAGCTGTACCAGAGATTTGCAAGTGATGCCATATGGCCACCTTGTGGGGAATGCTGCTTACATACTGGAGCCATAGCTGATGACACCCATCAGAAAATGCATACACACCTAAACAGGAACTCCATAATGAGGCACACACACAAACCAGAATCATAATAGGGCACATGTTTGTGATGCTCAAGTCACGGTTCTGGTGCCATGACATATCCGTTGGAACCTTGTAGTACTTTCCAGCTACATGTACACAAATTTTCATTGTATGTGCCATGCTAGACAATATGACCCTGTGGAAACAGCTGCAGCAGGAACAGCATGGGGCAGGGTCACACAGCCCCCCACCATTGCCAAGGCCAGCACAGGCACAGAGTGACTCAGAGGTGAACTACCTGAGCCTGCTCTTGTAGGCAGAAGGAGGTGTGCCCAGTATGCCCAAGGTTTAGCAAGGAGGCAATGCATAGCACATACACTGACATAGTAGGAACCCAGGGAATGACACCTCTCTCTGACTCGCACATACAGTAAAAGGGATGCCAAACATGACACTACCTGTGCTTTACCATGTAAACGGAGTGTACTATTCCATCCAACATAGTCAGCCCTCCAGCACCATCCTCAATACTGTCACAGCCACAACGTAAGTCATTCTCCCTATCAATTGCTGAATGGAGTAGTATGTTCTGCTACTTGTATGTATGGTATGGATGTGAGCATCCAATGGAATTGTGTGGCTGAATGAGATGGTAGCAGATAGAAAACACCTATATGGGCAGCATGAAATTCATAACAAATACTTGTGTCAACAAAGTAGGCAACACTAGACAAGGTCACAAATCTCACTGAAGGACATTTGGTGGCCCAAATGTGTGTCCATAGGACACACACATGTATGTCAGTGAGGTTTGCCTAACCAACAATAGTCTCAGCCAGCAGGACAGGTGTAGAAGACCACAAAGAAAGCCTATGCTAAGACCTCCAATTGGTGGCAATGGAGAGTAGCACCCCTCCAGACCTACACAGACAGACTACAACAGGTCAGGCAGTGGGATGTTAGTTCTGAAGGGTAAGAAGTCTGAAACTGAAATGTAGGTCAATAAAACCTAAGATCTATACTCCACTGATATGCCTCTAGTCTGCATGATTGGTGAGAATACAAAATGAAATGGAAGCAAACAGAGTACCTGAAATAACAGTACAATCATAACAAATGTTTACAGTTACCGGGTGTGCCTCCTCCCCACAATCCTATGTAGAAATGCAGTAACATGTACCTGTGGGTTTAATAACAGTGGAGCACAGATTACCTGAGCTGGCCCAATTAGCACGATATATTGTTGCACGTGTACAATATGCAGGGCTCTTGTGTGATAGGTTGTTGTGTGTTGTATGTTGTGTAGAAGTGGTCAGCATGTAGGCATGGAGGGTTGTGTCCCAGTGGCCTATGGCCAGTACTGTTGATGACAGGGCCATGTTCTGACAACTGCAGTGCCAACCACAATGCAACTAAGCAAGACCCAATCCAGCAGTCATCCATACTCATTGTTCGGATGTAATATCTGTCACCATCTGAAAGGTGGACATGCCAGGAATGTGGGCCCAGACATACACACAGTACACAGGTGGAAGTACCCTAGACAGAGTATATAAAATGTAACTGTCAAATGCCACACCTTTGGAATTGTGCATACAGGTTAGCAGCACATTAGTTGTCTGTGTAGTATGGAATAGTGATGTAGTCTGACCAATCACAGGCAGACCAAAAAAGGCACAGTTAGGAAGTAATGAGAAACTGCTGATGTCCCCGCACAAGCCAGAATAAGGGGAATATCCCAAGTATATCTGTGAGTCAGCTGCAAGAAGCTTCCATATCACACATGCACTTAACTCATCCCACCATCAGCCGCAGGTTCATCACAGGTCATATCCCTGCTGTTGGGAATGAGTACTGTATGACCCCCACTTCTGTATGGGAACACCCACAGAATGCAGCATGCTGTAGAGGTGCCCCATGCAGGTGTGTACCTAGCTGTAAGCAGCACTCTGCCAGCATCCACACCAATGGATTAATAAGGACAGAAACTATTGCCATTGACACCTCACACACCTACCCTCTCACCCCAGGGGAATCCAGTGGCTTGCAGCCTGGGACTGTAGGAGTGACAGAATGCACTGGCCTGCTACAGATGGCCTGCATCACTACCAAATGCCCTACAGTCTTCTGTCAATGGCCTGTGCCTCACCTGTATTGTCAATGTATGTTGTCTCATGGGGTCCCAAATAACAACATAACACAGTCCAAAGAACACACACATGCAAGGCCATGTCGCATATCTCAGTAGCATGCCCACCATGTCCTACTGCATGAACTGTGGACCAATCCCTAAATACTGCTGGGATGAAGGGACAACTATAAGGGATACTTATCAGATATCAGTTGCATAATGTTAGGAAGAGGATAGAATAACAGAGGGGGCTGAAGAAGCATGGACGCCATGCAGTGTGTGATGTTTGAAACTCTGATGTGTGCCCATACTACCATGCCTACAAACCCAGTAATGGGTTGCTACAAACCTTCTCATAAACCACAATGTAAAGGGGAACTGACCAGATATATGAGTCCTGCCTTTGGGTAACCTGTATGAATCTGTACATCTGTGAGGTATGACCACAGCAAGATATGGCCATTCTGTCACATTGATAGATGTACAAACAGGGGAACATTGGCCACCACAGTACCAAGGTGTTGGACCATTTACACAGACCCATCAGCAAGTGTCTGCGGCTCCCCCTCCAGAATGGCATGAGTGTGCAAGAATATGTAGGCTGCAGACCACAATACTGGACACAGCTTCATTTACCTTGTATTCCCCAGGAAATTACTGTGAGCAACTAAGTATACCTGTCAGTAGTTGATGGCATAATACATCAAAGTGTGAAACAGTACATATGTCTTAATATCTCTGCTAACACCAAAACCATGTAGGGCAAGCAGCAAAGACACAATAATTACAGTATCCCGCTATCCTTTGCCCACTGTGACTCCATATTGTTAACCTATCTACAGATTTCCTGCAGAAACAGGTTGCTAGCTGTAGGTGTAGAACACAAGTTCCTGCACTGGAGTACAACCTACTTGTAATGGATTCACACATTCAATACAGAAGGTCATACTGGGCATCCTCCCACACTTAAAGAAATGAAGCCCATTTCTGACAACAAAATACAGAAGGCCATACTGGGCATGCTCCCATACATGTCTGTCAACAACAGTAGAATATGCAAATCTGCCAGTCGCAGATTTCTGTGCAAACACACCACGTTGCACACCATTCATGCTTTGCACACACATCGGACAGGAATACACACATATATCCAAGGACAACACACTACAATAGGTCAAACATACAAAAACAGAGATTTGGGGAAGAGAGAGACAGACAGTGACAAAGAGCTTCCCAATATGAGGTCTGTCCCACCCACCACAAATCCAATTGGCCAATATCACATGATGTGCCAATGTCTATCACTGTAGACATTTGCTTCTGGCAAATGTAAATGTGTGATTAGGGTAAAATTGTTTTTGGGATCCCTCACCCACTACATCACCCAATGCCAGTATTTACAAGGGCTGGTGATCTTCCTCATTTTAGAAGTACCTTGGGACAACATCCATTCAATAAGCTCTGTGGCACGTGTGATAAATGCTGTATACTGTAGTAGCAAGACCTAGGTAGGGGTTTGAATCTCAGTACTGGCAAGTGTGTGTCTGTTATCAGTATTCTGTTTGGAGGTTGCTGTGATTGTGTAATGACAGGAAGCATTGGGGTGAGGGTTTTTCTAAATTATTATAGTGAGGACCTGCTATATGTCACAATGTCCACCTTACAAGGACAACGGTTGTCAAACAGCAGAGAGGCTGGTGTAGACAATCCATAACCCTACATGTGACATTATGGATGGGTGAACAATATAGACAAATCTTGTATTATTCAGAGAACACTCTCCACTCATGTCTGATACACAAACACACTTGGCTAGGCAACAGCCACTATATTGGTTCCCTCAGCACTATAGTGTCTGTGATGTTTGTGATAACCATTTAACTTGACAGTACAAATCAGTATTCATCTAGCAGTTGTATACCCAGTCCTATCAAATGTAAAGTTGTGTGTGACTGAGTGTTGTGTGTGTGTTTCCAGAGGAATGGTTTATGGCCTATTCACACACACTGCACTCCCCATTGCCCTACTTTAGCAAGCCTGCTGATGTCAATCACCTTGAAATACCGCTTTAGAAAAGGCTCATCTTTTAAGCTGTGTGGCGCATGCAATAACTGCATAATGCTATAGTGTGACATACTAGTTAGGTAGGAGTTCTATTCCCAGACATTGCAACTCTGTGTGTGATTGTGTGTATGCCGGGATCAATGATGATGAGGCCATTCACAGTCACTATACCTCCCATTGCTGTGTGTGTATAGGGATCAATGATTTTGAGGCCCTTCACAGTCACTACACCTCCCATTGCCCTACTTTAGCAAGCCTGCTGATGTCAGTCACCTTGAAATATCTCTTTGGACAAAGTTCAGCCCTATAAGCTCTGTGGCATGTGTGATAACTGCGTAATGCTATAGTGTGGTATACTAGTTAGATAGGAATTCTAATCCCAGACTTGAAAACTGTAAAACTGTGTGTGCCTGTGTTCTCATTCCAGACATGGCAACTATGTGTGTAACGATCAATGACTTTGAGGCCATTTACAGTCACTACACCTCTCATTGCCCTACTTTAGAAAGCCTGCTAATGTCATTCCCCTTAAAATACATCTTTGGACAAACTCTAGCCCTATAAGCTCTGTGGTGCATGCAATAACTGTGTAATGATTTAGTGTAACATACTAGTTAGGTAGGAGTTTTAATTGCAGAAATGGCAACAGTGAAACTGTGTGTGTGTGTGTGTGTGTGTGTGTGTGTGTGTGTGTGTGTGTGTGTGTGTGTGTGTGTGTGTGTGTACAGATTAATCATTTTGAAGCCATTCACAGTCACTACACCTCCCATTGCCCTACTTTAGCAAGCTTGAGGATGTCATCTACCTTGAAATACACCTTTGGACAAGGGCTAGCCCTATAAGCTCCGTTGTGTGTGCCATAAATTTGGAATAATGTAGTAGCAGTAACTGCACAGCTATGAATTTGAATCTCACGTGTGGCAAGTGTTTGTATGTACCTCAAAGACTTTGGACCCATTTACAACCAGTACCATCTCAGAGCCTGACTTTAACAGTCCTGCAGATATGTACCTGTTGCGAAACCTAAACTATGTCAGGTCAGTGGTGCATGTGGTAAATGTGTAACATAATGGTCCATAAAGATTGTTAGATAGATGTTTGTAGCTCACCCCTGGCAAATGTAAATGTGTGATTAGGGTAAAATTGTTTTTGGGATCCCTCACCCACTACATCACCCAATGCCAGTATTTACAAGGGCTGGTGATGTTCCTCATTTTAGAAGTACCTTGGGACAACACCCATTCAATAAGCTCTGTAGCGTGTGTGATAAATGTGGTACACTGTAGTAGCAAGACCTAGGTAGGGGTTGAATCTCAGTACTGGCAAGTGTGTGTCTATCAGTATTCTGTTTGGAGGTTGCTGTGATGGTGTAATGACAGGAAGCATTGGGGGGAGGGTTTTGTTAAATTATTATAGTGAGGACCTACTATATGTCACAATGTCCACCTTACAAGGACAACAGTTGTCAAACAGCAGAGAGGCTGGTGTAGACAATCCATAACCCTACATGTGACATTATGGATCAGTGAACAATATAGACAACCCTTGTATTATTCAGAGAACACTCTCCACTCATGTCTGATACACAAACACACTTGGCTAGGCAACAGCCACTATATTGGTAGTTCCTTGCATATTGCTCACAGATAGTAACCACTGTGTCATTGCAGTAGACTACATGCCTGTTAACCACAACACTGCCACTGACATCAGAATGTACTATGATGCGTAATATCTCCTGACTGAGTGTGTGTTATCCAGCAAGTAAAAGTACATGGCACCCTGTTCCATCCCTACAATAGGCAAATAAATGCTTACAGTGTTCCTTTTGCTATGTTCCCCACTGGACACCGGCAACTACTGTAGAGTCTGCAAATGTAACCCAGAAAGGGAATACCATGCCTTATACACATGCCCTGTATTGACAGATGCCACTAACTACACTGAATACCTGTATCATGCTGTCAATATAGGTGCAAGCGCAACATCAGTTCCATAGCCAGGTCTCACCAAATTAGGTCAGGATTGCCACATCAGAAGACAACAATTTGTCCACACAATATGCCCCTGAGAACTCAAGTACACTTCCACACATTACAGAACATGCATGTGGGACATGTGGACAACCCAGACACTATCCATTTTATGGAATATAGATCACAAACATGGCAAGCATTGCACAGCACTGGCCACCCACAATAGTAACCCAGATGAGTGGATGGTGAATATAATACCCACCTGTGTGGGCCAATCCAGGGACTACACCACTGAGTCACACTGGAGATCATTGTCATGTGATCTGATGCCAAGGTATTTACTTTGCATAGCCTTGCACAGCATTCAGGCACAGTCAACTACTACACACCTGTGAAGCAATGAACTCATGCATCTCAGTACTGGCAAGTGTGTGTCTGTGTGTGTGTTTGTGTGTGTGTGTGTGTGTGTGTGTGTGTGTGTGTGTGTGTGTGTGTGTGTGTGTGTGTGTGTGTGGAGATTAATGATTTTGAAGCCATTCACACTCACTACACCTCCCATTGCACTACTGTAGCATGCCTACTGGTGTCAGTCACCTTGAAGTATCCCTTTGGCCATACATCAACCAAATAAGCTTTGTGGTGCATGTGATAACTGTGTAATACTGTACTGTAGCAAACTAGTTAGTTAGGAGTTCTAATCCTGACCTTGCCAACTGTGATAATGTGTGTGATTCCCTGAGAGAGTGTGGGTGTGTCATCCTTGACACATGCTTTTGTGGACAGTCACATGTATTACACTTCCTTTATCCCTCCTTTTTCACTGTTGCTGATGTCATTCACCAACAAAGATAGCTTTGGACAGATTTTTAACACGTAAGCTTCATGGTGCATGCAATAACTGCACAACAATGTAATAGCAATACATAGTCAGGTAGGGGTTTGAAACTCAGTACTGGTAAGTGTGTGCTTGTGTGTGTGTCATCAATGTCCAGTCTGGGTGTAATTGTGTAATGACAGGATCCATTGCTGTGTGGGTTTTGCTACATCATTATATTGAGGGGCTACATGCCCCATTGTCAACATTACAAGGCCAATATTTTCCAAACACTGTAGAGATTGCAGACAATCCTCAACCACAAATGAGTACAGCCATGAGCAATTACCACGTGACAGTATGGATTAGTACACAATATAGGCAACCATCATAATTCTTAGATACCACTCACCACCCATGCGTAATACACAAACACGCCTGGCTCTTACTCTCCTACTGCATTCCTTTCTTCTTTGTATCTGTCTCTCTCTCTCTCTCACTCCCTCTCTGGTGAATGTGGAAAAGTACATCTGCTTTGCTTTGGCAGCAGCTTGAGTTTTGTAAGTGATGCTCATGATCAGCTGTTGGGTTGTGCATGAATTGCAGTCCCCCACTTTCTAATTGCATGTGAAAATCCTGTGGTATCATTCCTATAGCCAATTGCATGGAAACACACTCCTATAACTAAGCACTTCAAGTCCTTCACAGTGAGCAGGACTTCATGTGGGTGTTTGACAAACAGCATCACAGAGGGTAGTTGGAAATACCTCTTACAATATACACTTTGGAGAGAGGCCAACAACCAGGAAGGGGATGCTCCTGACATGGGGACAGAATGTATGTATTGCTTTTCTACATTAGAAACCTTATTGGTTTAACATGGTTTGTGTAGATATGGCTGTTCTACATGATTTAAAATCTGGCATGACAATGTTATGTGGTTGAGGAAACTCTCAGCTGTTGGGCTATCTGTAGACTGGCCAGAGTTTGGAGTCTTACATGTGTTATGTTACTCACACATTTCCCATCTTTAGAAATGCAGTAGCATACTCTAATGACTGCAGTCAGTACATAGTGAAATCCAAGTGAGTTACTGACTTCATATCCCTCAGAAGACATGTGTCACAAGAAATCCTGTTACAACACTAAATGTATGAGTTTATCACAGCAACATGTCAATATTGGCCCTGTGTTTGTGCCTCCATTCCCAAGTATGTCAACCTTTGTACATATGTAATTCAGTAAAAGGTGCATATGTTCAGTACATCATTATTTACTGACATCATGCCTGATAACAAGCCAGTGAGATATGAGACTGCTAGACATGTTATGTATAGTAGGTCTTATATTTGAGGACAAAACCTGGACATTCTGTTGTAGTCTGTACAGTAGTGAGGTCTGTGTACTTATGGTGATTGTTGACAGAGTGTGTATTGTGAATATGTACCTTGGCCTGTATACAGACTGTATATATATATATATATATATATATATATTTATTTTTATATATATATATATATATATGTATGTATATATATATATATATATATATATATATATATATATATATATGTATATATATATATATATATATATATATATATATATATATATATATATATATATATATATATATATATATATATATATATATATATATATATATATATATATATATATATATATATATATATATAGGGTCTATATTATAAGATCGACAGTTGAAAACATCAAATAACATATGATCGACACCATATGGTCAATGTCTTCAAACATCGACCTTACAAAAAGACAAAAAAAAAAAAAGAAAGAAAAAAGTACCCTAATGGGTTTAAGCAGTAAGCAGGGGGGGCAATCCCCCTACACCCCCTCATGTGGGGGGCTGCACCCCCAACACCACCCGTTACTTAAATATACCAACTTCGAGACTGCACTACATTGCAGTAAATGGAAATCTGCCCTTATGGAGATTTCTGTTTACACACATGAGAATCTGAGCATTCGATATTCTCATGTCGATAATGTCAGATTTGACATTGTCGGCTTTTGAGAATATAATATAGACCATATATATATATATATATATATATATATATATATATATATATATATATGTGTGTGTGTGTGTGTGTGTGTGTGTGTGTGTGTGTGTGTGTGTGTGTATGTGTATATATATATATATATATATATAGATCTATATATGAATATATATATATAAAGCAATATACAGATGTATATAAATACATATATAAATATATATGTGTATGTACCTGTATACATATATCTACAAATGTATATATATATATATATATATATATATATATATATATATATATATATATATATATATATGTATATATATCCATATTCTTATGTATAAACATGAGTGTTGCATATACCTTCCCAGACATATCCTACCATATTTATCTGATATGTGTTTATATAGACATAACAACAGTCTGATTCAACACTATTTTCACTAACAAGTACTTCACAATTGTAGAAGTCAAAGCTGTTGTTCACTACTGTTCAGTATGTGTACTGACATATATATTGGAAAAAACAACACACTTCTTTATAGCTGTGATGGTTTATTGGTTAACTGCTGTGACTATAGTGGACAGGGTCCTGGGTTCAAGATCAACAAGGGCTGATTTTTATATTGCTAGGCAGAAAAAGGACTGTTGGATACAGAGTGGCAAAGGCAGTTTTGAGCAGCTTTAAGTGGGTTTGCGCGGGTTTGCCCAATAGTAACCGCTGCTAATGTACGGTTAAACGAATCAGCACTTACACCACAGTGTGCAAATATGCTTAGCATTTAAATTTAAGCAAAGCTTACACCTGCTAAGCATAGTTCACCCCTGGTAACCAGTGATCACATTCCAGTCTGATAAAATAGCAGGGCAATGAGATCTTTAATAAGTGTATTTAGTTCCATGTACATAACATGCGTCTATGTGCTGTCATTACAGTTGCAAGGAGTGTGAGTCTACTGTCTGGGACACCTGACTATATATGGCTTGTACAACAATCTTTTCTGTTTGAATGTGTTTCATATGTGGGTAGTATCCCAGGTTATATGCAGTCACACTGGCATGTAGTGTATCATTATGTTACTACTGTTAACAGTGCTTTCCCAAGTAAGAGTAGATTGCAGATTGTATTATTTGAACCAAACACCCCTGGATGCAAAGATGGACTCTGAGTCCTGACTATTGTGTTTTTGGTGTGTGAGCTGTGTGTCATTAAGTATTTGCTACCGGATATTCATCTGACATGTGGATATTAACTGTAGACTACTGTGCGTCTAGGACATGTCATTGAGGGTTGCTGTCAGGTAGTAATGGCATACCTATCAGTGTCAGATGTCTATCTGTCAAAACATTCATTCTAATGCATAACCAGTTGGCTAGCTGATGTCTGTCTGTCCTCTGTACAGATGTGCAGATGTCAGGTATCCATCTTGGCTGCTTGCAGGCAATCTATGTTTGACTGACACTGACATGTCTGCCGATCTGTGTTATGAATGCCACAGCTAGGAAACCCCACCCAGTATGCATCACATGCCATAGATGCCTCAACCACACTACCACAGTCAACAGAACATGCTTGATTAAAGGTCTGCAAGGCAGACTGTGACCATGTTATGTAAATTATGCTGCATACATGTCAATTGGAGCACCTCACTTGCCTTCTGGAAGAGGCAACCAGATGATTGGATGTTGCATTTAACTCTCACCCTGAGGATCACTCATGTCAAATCAGTTGATAGAAGGCCTGCTGACAAATGGCAGGTGGCAACTCTTCTCATCTCTACATGGACAATATCCTGGTACACACTTAGGAACATCTGCATCTATGGACCCCCAGTACTGACAAATGTGTCAGTGTGCATTACTGAGAATAACAGTGTATGTCTGTTTGTAAACCTGTAGTTGATACCCTGAGGGCCTTCTCACCCACTACACCCCCATTGCCATAGTTAGAAATGTCTGCTGCAGTAATGGACATTGCATGTACCTTGTTACACTCTTCACCCTATGGGCTACCTGGAGCTAGCAGTACTAGCATAACACTGTTGTACAAATGGGTAGATAGCCATGGGTCACTGTCTGAGTCATAACAAGTGTGTGTATGTTTGCAAGTGTCTATATTTGTAGGCTACAGCATTCTGAGGCCACATTTTCCAAAGACAATATACCTTGCCATACAGTATAAGGGATACTGATGTTGCTGACAGTAGGAGAACCATGACAAACAATCACCCTACTATCCCTGTGTCATGTGCAATAGATGCTTATCCCTGTAGTAGCACCCTTAAGATAGACAAGGGGTTGTATTGCAGTTCTGGTCAATGTGGGATTGTGGGTATGTCAGAGTATTATCATGGGTTTCAGTGAGTAAAATATCCAATGTGAGGTCTGGGTGCTGGGTATACTGCCTTTACACCATGGTACCCCCAGTACATGCCCCAAGGTCCACTGTATGGGGACCACTGTCACCATCAACAATACAGGTAACTGATTACACTATCCAGCCCAATGATGCATGTGCTGTGTGCAAATTTTTTATTTATATTTATTTATCTACATTTGTTGACCAGGAGTGTCCGACTGGACATAGGTACATTTTCAGTGGAGGCCCAGGGAGAAAAGCTCCACAGTTAAAATAAACAGACAGTAGTTACATTGGATTACATAGCGATTAACAATTTAACATAGCAATTACTTACAACATATTTACAGATGAAGAACTTAGTACATCAGTAGACAACTAGACTCTTTATCTGTGAAGTACATAACAGACATTAACAGCTGTTACAATAAGAAGTTCCTGCTGTATAATAAGTACTAGGCTTATGAGCATCTGAGCTTGCTATAATCAAGGTAGTTAGTGGAGTGGAAAGAAAGGTAGTGGTTGGATGGGGTGGGTGATACTTGAGTGGGAGTTGCAAGGGCATAGCTAGCATGTTTTTAGGTGCGCTTTTAGTAACATTTTGAAGTGGGTGCATGATGGTACAGTGGTAATTGTGGGTGGAAGGGAGTTCCATAATTTGGCTATGGTGCAAGAGAATAGTGCTTCACCAGCAGAGTTATTGGCTTTAGTGATCTGCAAGTGATTTTTGTTGCTGGATCTTAGTGGTCTGGTGGTGCAATAGGGTTGGAGTAGATTCTGGAGGGATGGGACATTTAGTGGATGGTTTACTAGTTTGTGGGCTTGTGAGAGTTGATACCACTGAAGGAGGTGAGAGAATTCAAGCCAGCCCAGTTCAGCAAGTGAGAGACAGTGGTGACTACGGTAGGATGCCCCGGTAGAGAATTTGGCGATTTTGTTGTAGCAGGTCTCTAGCTTGTTTAGATCGCATTGCCTTAGGATGGTATATATTGGAGAGACATAAAGTAGGGTGGAGATAAGGTGGGAATTTGCTATTGAAATCTTTGCTGCTTTGGTGAGAAGTTGCTTATTTCTGTATACCGCTCCTAGTTTTTTGTGGACTTTTTTATGGTCATGGATATGTGAATGTCAAATTTTAGTTTATTGTCTATTTCCACTCCTAGCAATTTGATGTGTTCAGTTGGGTATATAGTGATGCTGTCTTTTGCTGTGATGTTAAAGTGAGAGTTGTTTTGAGTATGTTCGGTGGGTTGGAAGATGAGTAGTTTAGTTTTGCTTGGGTTGAGTATTATTGGGCATCGGATAACCAAGTTTCAACAGAGGAAAAGGCTTCCTGTGTGACTTTTTGCAGTTTGGGTAGGGACTGGGCTGAGCAGATGATGGTTGAGTCATCTGCGTATTGTATGAGTGTGCCATGTTTGGTGGCAGAGGCTAGATTATTGGTGTAAACAGTGAAGAGTAGGGGTCCAAGGATGGATCCTTGGGGAACCCCTATGGAGACAGGTAGTTGGGGAGATATGTCATTCTGCCATACAACAGATTGTTGGTGGTCAGACAGGTAACTCTGAAACCAGTTGTTGACTGATGGAGAGAAGGATAGGTTATTGAGGACAGAGGTAAGTTGTTTGTGTGGGACCATGTCAATTGCTTTAGATAGGTCTAGGAAAGTAGCAGAGGAGAGATAGCCATTGTTTTTATGCTGAAGGATAGTGTTAGCAAAGGAGAGTAAGGCAGTGGGGGTGCTATGGTTTGGTCAGAAACCATGCTGAGTACTGGAAATTATCTGTAACAGAATGGACTCACTGACTAGGTAGTTAGCACTTTTAAACCCAGGTCTCTCAGATGTGTCTATGACTGTTATGTGTTTGTCAATGTATATACGACAGTCTGTCACACTATGTATTGTTCATAAACAATGAATACATTCCCCATTAACATACTGTACAAGGCCTGGTGATGTTCTTCACTTAACAAGAAACCTGGGACACACCTCATCCTAAAAGCTGTGTGGTGTGTGCAATTAAGGCCAGACACATTAGTAGCAATAAATACCTAGGTAGGGGTTTTACTCTCAGTATTGCCAAGTAAGAGAGTGTATGTATGTGAAGGGATCTACTTCAGTTTGCAGAAAATACATGTCCCAGAGGTCATCTGTCTGAGAAGTGACTGGCAAATGCTAACATTTCAAAGGTATCATCTTTTGGAAATTCATTTCATCAAAACTAGTAGTAGAGGTGTAAATGCCCTCTTCCCCATTGTATAGCGCTACGGCGATACTGTGGTTGGTATTTATAGTTAGGTGTTGATCTTGTGGACACAGCCATCATCATCATTGGGGTTATTGTTGTGTGTATTCCCCTGCTTAGTCGTCTGTAATACTGTACAGTTTATGTTAACAGGTTAAGTATTATTTATTTTATTTTTCTATTTATTTATTTATTCATTTATTTTCCGTTTGATTACCGGGGAAGTCCACTGGGCCAACATGACCCATTTTCAGTGGAGGCCCAGGGAGAAAAGCTCCAAGACTGCTTTATACAAATTCAGTTACAATAAATGCAGGAGTACACAAGATAACATTGTTTACAGCAGTTACAATTCATCATTTTCAACAAGCATAGTTAAAATTCATTGAGAGAGAAATAATGGGTTTTACATTTACATTATAATAAGGGCACTTAAGTGTTGGGTTTGAGAAACAGTTGCAAATAGTGAGGAATTTTGGATATGCTTGCTTTACATACACAAATTTGAAGTAGGGAACTATTCACAATATTTACATTATTTACAAATATGAGTCGTGTGAGCATAGCTCTAGGAACTGTAAAGTGGGTTTAGTGAGAGAAAGGCTAAAGGAGTTACAGAGAGCTTGTATAAGCTCATAGGTATATGACTATGGGAGATTGTAGAGAGATTAAGTACCAGAGGAAGGGACCTCTAGGATATAGACTTAGCAAGGATTAAGTAGGGTGGAGGCAGGTGCATTTCCATTTGGTGGACAAGTGGGTGAAGAGTTGGATTTGAAGTTTACAGAGTTAGGTGTAGTTCTTAGAGCAGAAGGAAGGGAATTCCATTTTTTGCCTAGAGCATAGGAGAGTAGCAGTTGGCCAGCAGGATGTTTAGGTTTGCAGATAGCAATTAGATTCTGGTGCTCAGATCTGAGGGTTCTGTTAGGAATATAAGGGGAAGGATATTAGTCATTGCAGGATATTTTGTAGATTGAAATACAAGTTTATGTGCCATGGAGAGTTGCAGGTAGTCGAGGTGGTTTGGAAGTTCAAGCCAGTTCAAGGATTGAAGGGTGAGGCAGTGGTGGATGGAATTTTAGGAATTAGTAGCAAATTTTGAGATTTTGTTGTAGCAATTTTCTAGTTTGGAGGTAGTAGAGGAGGACAGGTTAGTTAGGAGAGGAGCACTGTATAGTAAGGAAGGAAGGATATAAGTAGAGGCCAGAGTATGCCTAGTGGAATTGGAGAGAAAGTGATTATTCCTATACAACATACCTAGCTTTTGGTGTTTTTTTTTAATATTTTGTTGTGTATGGATATCGAACTTGAGGTGTTCGTCAACAGTTATGCCTAGGAGTTTTGCGAAAGGGACCACTTCTATAGGTGAGTCGGTTTGGCTAAGGACTTTGAATTTATTTTTATTTTAAGAATAGGTCTTGGAGGGGGGGGGGGAAGTAACATTTTAGATTTATTTGCATTGAGGGAGAGGTGGTTTTGGTGCATCCAGTTTTCTGTTGTGGAGAATGCAGTTTGGGTTTTTGTCAGCAATTCGGAGATGTTAGTGGTGGAGCAGACTAAGGTTGAATCTCCTGCATATTGAATGATTTTTGCATCAGGAAGATGTTGAAAAGCATGAGTCCAAGGATAGATCCCTGTATTATGCCAGTTGGGGTAGGTAAGAAGGAAGATATGGAGGTCTTCTTTTTAACAGCTTGAGATCTGTCTGATAGATAACTGAAGAACCAGGATAAAGTTTTTGGAGAGAGGGGAAGGTATGAGAGATGACAGAGTAAGTGATTATGGGAGATAGTGTCAAATGCCTTAGACAGATCTAGTAAAACAGTAGAAACTAGGTGTCCTGAATCTTGGGCTTGATTGACAGTTTCAGGGAAAGCGAGAAGAGCAGTTATAGTGCTGTGGTCTGGGCAGAAACCATGCTGTGTGTGTGAGCAGATTGTTTTGGGTCAGAAATGGCATATGTTGGCTGTGGATGCACTTTTCAAGTATTTTGGAGATTGGAGAGAGCAAAGCAATAGGGCGGAAGTTAGAGACACTGGTATTTTTGCTTCCTTTGTGGAAAGGGAGGATATAGGCTGAGTGCCAGAGTTTTGGGACATAAGATTCATTTATGGATCTGTTTATAATGATGCTGATTGGGAGAGCAATACCATCTGCAGCATATTGTAGGTAGGAGGAGGGAATATTGTCAGGAGCATTGGAGCATGGCTTAAGTTTGGATAGAAGTTTTTTTTTATAGAGTTAGTGGAGACAAGTTTGAGCTCGAACAGAAGTGGAGAGTTGTTAGGTGAGTTTTGGGGGTTGTGAAGGGCAGTAGGGTTAAAGTTAGGAAAAGATTTGGTAAGGTCAGAAATGGTTTCTATGAAAAAAGAGTTGAATTCAGAGCCTAGTTACAGGTCGGATTTACTAGGGTCAGGACAGAGATTATTCTTTGTGCCTGGATGGAGAAGTGAGTTTACTGATTTCCAGAATTGCTTTGGGTTTTTATTATTGTTGGACTGAATCTTGATATAGTAGGATTTTTTGTCTTTGGTGATTAGCTGTTTAGTAAGGTTACGGAGCTGTTTATATTGATGTAGGGTATTGGGCAGTTTATTTTTTTGGTGGAGCTTCCAAAGTTTGTCCTTTTGGTGCATGACTTGTTTTGTCTATTTAGATAGCCATAGGGCTGAGTTAGTTTTTATTCTTTTATATCTTAGGGGGGCTAGGGAGTTTAGTGTGTCAAAGAAGATGGAATTGAAGTAGTCTAAGGCTTTTTCATGGGGAAGGGTATTTAGGATTTGCCAGTTCATTTGTTTAAATATATTAGAGAAAGTGCTAGGGTTAAAGTTGGTGAGGTTGTGCGTGTGAATGAATTGATGCTGGTATGGGGAAGAGCTAGTAGAGCGATGAATGAAGGCTGGGAGGTGGTCACTGATGGTATCAGGAATTGTACCAGAGTAGGTTATTTTGTTAGGATTAGAGACTAGGATCCAATCTAGAATGATTCCGGGGGGGGGGGGGGTTGTTTTGTTTGGTTGTGTGATAGAGTGGATTATTTGAGTAAAGTTATAGAGATTGATGGATAGGGAAGGAGAGGTACTATTGACTTTATTCCAGTCAATATTTACATCTCCTAAGATGTAAGTTTCATAATTAATTTTAGTGGATGCCCATAGGAGAATCTCCTTGAGAGTAGAGATGTTGTTACCAGGTGGGATATAGAGACAATGAAGCAAATATTTTTATGCTTGTTTAATTTTAGTAGTCCGGCAGTTAGTTTGGTGTTTTGGAATTGAGGGATTGGAATTTGGAGGGGAATTACGGTGAGGAGGTTTGAGTAGACTAAGGCAGTGCCGTCACCTTTTTTATTTAGTCGATCATTTCTGAGAGTATAAAATCCTGGGGGCAGGATCTCTGTGTCGGAGATGAAAGGTTTAAGCCAGGTTTCGGATATGGCTAGGATGTCTGGTTGGTTGTCACTTAGCCAACTTTGGAATTGATGAGCTTTGTTACTAAGACTATGAGCATTGATAGTAAAGATTTTTAGGGTATTAAGGTAGGAGGAGGAGGGAGTTATAATATTGGTGTTGTTAATACAGTGAGTGGGACCAGGGTTAGGATGGATATCACCAGCTAGGAATAAATTGTTAAAGGAAATATCCTTTAGTCATTCTGGTTTGCTGACTGAGTGTTTTAGATGATTTACGATTAGATTAGGTGATGATAACTTAGCTTTGCAAGGGAAGGGTAAGATTTTAGGGCAGAATAGGTGCAGCAGGTTGGGCTGAATGAGAAAGGGGGAGATAGAGGGGAAATGAGAGTAATAATGAGGATGGAGGTGGGTTTGTATGGAGGTTGCTTTAGTTGGTAATATTGGACAAGTGTAGTAGGAATATGAGCTAGCATAGTATAAGGGAATTAGGAACAGAAAAAGGAGACAATGGATGTGGAGGGTGTGGAGATTTAAGGCAACCATGTCAGAGTGGAGAGAGAGAGAGAGAGGTAAGTATGAATTGAAGGAGAGAGAAAGGCTAAGACCAAGAGAGGGTTATATTAATTTATGGTGATTTCCTGGCAATTAAGGAAGAGTGGAGGAGATTGTGGATATTTGAGTGGAGATCAAATGGGAGGAGTTAGGTGGGAGGGCTGTAAGTAGGAAGAGTGATAAGTGGAGTTGGTATTGGGTATTTAGGCTGAGGGGGAGGGGTAAGATAAGAATAAAGTTAAGAGTACTGGGAGTGTGTGGAATTTGGGGGTAGGGTAGAGGAGTGAAGTGAGCCTGCAGGGCGAACTGAGTGGGCAGAGCCAGTGGAGTGGCTAGCAAGCAAGCAAGAACCAATCAGCAAGAACAAATCAGTTATACAGTGAGGTTATACGTTTATGAAGCTTACAGTAGGTAAGTTGGGACATCTGAATAATAAAGTATACCAGAATTTATGCCAAAATCCTGCCTTTGCTGCAGCTGTTTGGAGGACAAAGTTACTGTTATAGAAGGCAGTTGTCTGGGTCTAGTACTTTGGTGGAAGCATGAATTGTAGAAAGTCCAGCTTCTGTCTTGTACCTTTCTTTCTATATAGGTATTTTTCTTGTGTATTTTATGAAGAGAGACTACTCAGTAATAAAGTAGTTGTCAATCACACTATCTGTGGTTCTACACCACGCCACATCCTCCAAAGGGTAGGGCTTTGTCACCCACACCAGCACACCTAAGTTTACCAAGTCAATGATTACATCACATTGGGGAAGGGGACATATACTCTGCCAGTACCATAGGCTAAAATGAGTTCACTGCCAAAGTACATACATCCATGTGTACAAAATTCTCTGTGTATTGCATCAACACCAAAACCTGTGTGTGTGTGTGTGTGTGTGTGTGTGTGTGTGTGTGTGTGTGTGTGTGTGTGTGTGTGTGTGTGTGTGTGTGTGTATGTCTGTGTGTCTGTGTGTGTGTGTGTTTGCGTTATACACAAACATGTGGTGTGTACCTCCCAGTACACTTACCATTGTCCACTGTAAAAGGGCTGCTGACATCAGCCACCATGCACTCACCTGTATACACCCTTCAGACCTATCAACCATTTGGGACATGCAGTAACTGTTATACAGACCTGTTACTAGTGTTCATCTGTACCCAGGATATAGCACAGTCAAGGTGTCACCAGAGTGCCATACCCCTTGTAGGAAACAACAGAAGACCAACATCCTGCTGACACATAGACACCTACAACACAAACTGAATACATTATGGAGACCACAATCAGTCAGTGTTTATAACAACTATAGGTTCATAGGTTCATAGGTAGGTACTAGGCTATTGGCCCTAGGGCCTATATATACCTAGCCAAAAAGGTATCATGGCTTTTGCCACCCAAGAAAATTATTTTCCTGTGCCTCTGTCGAGCGGAGCCACAGAGGTGATCCCTGGGAGTGAATTTCCTATTTACCATCCAATCATCAAGATTTTTCTTGAAGAGTGCTAACGAGGAGCTTTGTTTGATATAGATAGGTAGTTTGTTCCAGAGTATGGGAAGTCTCTGGGACAGGAATCCATCCCTCCAGCATGTTCTGTTTATTGTAGTGACAAGGTTTAGGTCCCTAGAGCATGTAGCTCGGAGGGATTGGGATTTCTTTAACTGGAGCATGTCCAGCAGCTCTGGGTTTGACATAGCTTTGTATGTTAGGCAGAGATCGCCTCTGAGTAGGCAATATGTGATGAAGAAAAGCTGGGTTTTTTTGAGACGGTCTGCATAGGGCTTCTGTTTGAGGCCAGTAATACTCTTTGTGAGGTATTTTTGTGGCCTTTCTAGTTATTGTAGATGCCTTGTGAGGTACATACCAAAAGAGCCATTGTACTCTACAATGGGTTTAATGAGTGACAAGTAGAGGGGAACAATGACCTCTTTTTGCCTGGATGAGAAACCATTTGTGATGAGGTGTGCCACGTAGAAGGATGTCCTGACTACTGTGGCAATGTGATTATCAAAGGAGAGATTACTATTCACCTGTGTCCCAAGGTCTCTTATCACACTTTTGGTGTTAAGTAGATTGCCATCAATGTGGTAGAGAGTTTTTACCAAAGGGGATGACAATGCACTTTTTGGCATTGTGCTTGAGGCCATGGCTTTGACACCAGGCATCTGTCTCAGTGAGGCCCTTTTGTAGGATGTCCACATCGTTAGGAGTTTCAATTATGGCTCCTAGTTTGCAGTCATCTGTGAACTTCATTAGCCAAAGACCTTCTGTTTTAACCTGTACTTCAGAAAAGTAGTTACCAAACAGGATAGGACCCAGGACTGAACCCTGTGGTACTCCACTTGTCACTGTTCTGAAGTCGGATTTGGAGTCTGCTACTTTCACAGTGTGGGCTCTGTCAGTGAGCCAGCTGGCAACCCATCTTGTGACATAGGGATTTATACCTAGTTTAGTGAGTTTATCTATAATTCCAGAGTGGGGGATGGTGTCAAAAGCCTTGGCAAGATCTAGATAGGCTGTGTGAATCACCTTACCCTCGTTTATGGCTTTGGTGACTGCTTTAAATAAGTCTGTCAGGTTTAGGAGACATGATCTGCCTTTTACAAGCCTGAACTGGGTGGGTTCCAGAGTTTGGATATTACCAATGTCTTTGCTCATAAGTTCCATGATGCTCATAAAGAATCCTTTATTTCAAGTTTTCCTTTTAGGATGGTTTACGCTTTTAAATACCTAGGTATTCATTATGATCACTCTTCATCTTCTACCTTACACTCTAACCTATCAAATATTTGGTCTGCTATCTCCTTAGATATGAGCAGATGGTGACAAATGAAGCTTCCTATGCTCTCTAAGGTATCCATTATTAAAATGAACATCCTTCCCAAAATTCTTTACCACTTTCAGTCTTCTTTATCTTATATTCTCAACACATTTGTCTCCAAAATCCATAAAGGTCTTGCAAAATGCATCTGGTATCCAAAATCAGTAAGAGTTTCTTATCAAAGGCTCACTCTTCCCAAAGATAGAGGAGGTCTTGCTCTACCTGACTTAAAATTATATTATAAAATACTACATGCTAGTAGATTAAGTAAAATTGCCAACTTCAAACCTAAGAATCAGGCCAGGACACCGCACTGGATTGAAATGTGGTTTAATCATGCATTAAACAATAATATCAACCCCAAAGCACTTCCATTTATAAACTTACAAATTCTTAAAAATTTAAAGATTCATCAGATCCTAAAAGAGAAAATTAAATCTTTTCACGGGCTATTTATTTCATTGAAGCTAGGAAATGCTCTTATTTTGTTCCATCCTATTCACTTAACCCCTAACCTCAAATTAAATAATAACATGCTAAGTTTGTCAGATTACCCCTTAATCAAGGAATGCACAGTGTGGGACACATTTAAACATCAAAATCTATCTCTTACAGATTTAAGGGAATCTCTTAATGCGTCAAAAAATATACTATAATCCTGAGACAAATTAGGGAACTCATTCTCACTTTAACCATAAATCACAATTTAGATAACTCAATCTTGACACAGGCCTCAAATTTAATGGATCCTTTGGCAAGCAATAAACATGTTATCCCTCGCTTACAATCTTAGTAGTACTCTATTGTATCAAGACAAAGTAGTATTTGCTGACTTCTGGAATCAACACTATTTGACTTTCTCAATGGAACAAAAAATTTCCAGCATCAAATTCACCCTTTCCTTCACCCCCTTCAAAAAACTTATATATACTCAATATATGATCACCCAATAATTTATATCTGACTCCTGTACAAATAAATAAATTCAACCCAAATACTTCACCAACTTGCCCATGTTGTTCTTTTCCACAAGCTGATATTCTTCACATCTTATGGTTCTGTAAATACTCCCACAACATCTGGTGCTCCTTCAAAGTGAGACTGGAAAAAATGGGGTATCATAAATCTACCCTTTCATAGGAAACGGCTCTTCTACACATTAATAAAGGTAACATTTCCAAATTCAAAACTCACATTTTAGTTACCATCTGTCTTTTAACAAAACTTTATATCACCAAAAATTGGTTGGGCCATACGAAAATGTCTTGGAAGGGGTTTAGAACCATGGCCATTAAATATAACACATCACAAAAACTTCTTACTGTAAGTCCTCAGAAATGCATTTATTTCCAGAAATTCTGGAGTACCTTATTAACACTCTTAGATGACAATTAATTCCCTTTAATATCAGGGATTTAATTCACCCAATCCACTATTATTATACTTGCCCGATATGTGGCTCAATTCACAAGGTTAAGTTTTCCCCCTTTCTTGTCTCCTCTTCTCATTGTGATTGATAGATGATAATCAAGTAATTTATATGTGTCCAGTTTTTTTTTTAATTCTTCATATATGTTTTGATTATATAGGTCACTTAGTGCAGCACCTGTGTACATAGTGTATATAATTTAGACTCAGGTTTTACTGCTGTTTTACCTGTTCATTCGAATTGTATTACTGACTGCATTGTTTGGTTTAAAAATTCACTAAAATTGTGATTGAAAAAAAAAAGTTCCATGATGATACGTTCCATGGCCTTGCAGACCAGGCTCATCAGGCTAATGGGGCGGTAGTGCTCAGAGTCCATGATGGCTCCCCCTTTGTGGAGTGGGATAACCATTGCTGTGTGCCATTCAGTTGCCACAAAGTCTGAGGTGAGACTATGATTGAACACAGTGCTTAGGTGGGGTGCCAGTTCATTCTGTAGTTCATGTAGAATGCAGCCTGGGATGTTGTCAGGTCCCATGGATGCTGTATTCTTGGCTTTGGAGAGTGCGTTTTTTACCTGTGCAGCCATGATTACAGGAACTTTGCATTCTTCTGGTAAAGAGATAGGCTCTTTAGGGGGTGAGAGGGGGGTAAAGTTAGCACTGAACCTATCTGCCAGGATGTTAGCAATATCAGTTGGTTCTGTATATTTAATGCCATTGTGCTGTAACTCAGACTAGATCTGAGTGTTGCCATTGTGATTCTTGACATAGCTATAGAATGCTTTGTGGTTGTCTTTAGAATCAGTGGCAATTTTGTTTTTGTAACTTTTTTTATGAGGGGTCTCAGCTTCTTACTGAGGCTGACCAGGGAGTTTCTCCAGTCATGGGATTTTATTGTTTTTTTTGCAACAGATTATTTCTTCTGTTGTAGAGTTTGTTTATAGAAGGGGACCACTTGATTGGCTTCCTTTTTTTGGAGGATAGCATCTTGGTTCTGTTAGGGATAGCACAATACATGCACTTGTGTAAATGCTTATAAAGTGCATTTGTTTAGGATTCAGCAGTTGTACCTCTATTGTCCGTCTACATGGGTGTCGTAAAGTTTGCCACTTCTGTCTTAAGAAGCGTGAAGTTGGCTTTGGAGAAATTTTTTACGGTAGTTTCCCTAATGGGGGGTGGGGGCAGGATGTGGATGTCTAGGGTGATTAGCTTGCAGTTGGATCTGACCAACGAGGAAGTGATCTTCGGTGTGGAACACCAGTCACCCATGTTGGTAATGACCAGGTCTAGGATACTGCTGCCCTAGTGGGTGTGTAGATAAGCTGATCCACGGCGTTGGAATTTATGAATTCCAGAAAATGTTGAGCAAAAGAGTTGGTACATGAGTAGTTTTCCCAGTTAATGGTGACGTAGTTGAAATTGAACATTATTAGGGTGTTGGGTTGTACCCTAATATTTTTCAGTGTCTCAAGAAATGAGGATTGGGAATCCTGGGGCATGTTGGGGGATCTGTAGCAAGTTACAATTTGAATTGCGGTCTTGCCCAGAGTTAGTGGCACTTGGATAATCTTAGATGCATTATGCTGAGCAACTAGCCTGGAGGTGTGGATATCCTTAATGAATATGGACACGACTCCACCTTTAGTGTTTCAGTCCAGGTTAGGTGGCCAAAAGCTGTGGTATGTATTATAGCCTGGTAATGCAGGGGTGCTCTCTCGAGCCTTGAACCAGGTCTCTGTCACTGCACAGATGTCGATGTTCTCTATTTTAAGGAGTGCCTCGAGTGAATGCATTTTGAGGTTTAGACCTCTAGCATTGAGTAGCATTACCTTCAGATTTTGCTTGCTTGTACCTGTTATGGTGGTGAATTTGTTATTTGAACCTTGCCTAAAATGGCACTATAGGGGTGGGAAGAGCCTTAGCCAGTATCTGGAATCTCAAGGGTGACAGGTGCAGGCCATCTCTGGCAAAGCATCATGGTCTGTTGATCATGTTATCCGAGGCAGACAGATACTGGATCCCCTTAGAATGACACCATAAACTTAGCCAATTGTTGAAGTCAATCATTTTGTCTTTTTATTGTGGTATAATTCTGGGTGATGGCAGGAAGCTACTCAGGGCTAGGGTCATATCATACCTCCCTGGGCTACAAGATCAGTGAGCTCCTGCATGTCTCTTTTCATGTAGTCCAGGGAGGTACGTCTCAGGTCATTCACACCAACATGGACAATGACAGAGTCATATTTGTACTTGTGGAGTGACCTGAGGGCGTGCGTTATGTGACTGATCCTGGCACCTAACATGCAGCCGACAGTAACTTTATCCTTGTTTAGCCTAGTGAGTGAAACATCAGTGTGCCTGACTATAGAGTCACCTATGACTAGAGTTTTGGGTATGTTGTTATGCCTCATGGGCTGTGGTTGAGTGGCACACTGAGTTTGTGGGCTGTGTGTCATTTGGGTTGTGTTGGGGTGTGGAGGTTGCTTGTGTTTCTGCTTTGGAGGTCTCTGTTGCTTGAGCAGATTTTTATTGAGAGCCTCCGTGAATGTAGGTGTGTGTTTTGTGTTGCTATGTGTGTGTTTTGGTGGTGTAGGTTTGAGGGACTATGTGATGAGTGTGGTGTTGTGCAAGTGTTCACCTTCTCCTTTAGACTGTCTAGTCCAGTCTTGGGTGAATAGAGCTTTGCTTCCAATTTGGCTATATAAGTCCATCTCTCACAGGTTGTAATGTTGGGTATAATGCATCATGGCTGAACAGCTACACATCCTGTCATGTAAGCAATAAAGTTTACTGCTGAAAGCATGTTACACAGCCTTACATTGGTGCACCTTAGTACATTCACCCTGTGCATCAGAACCATATTAGCCTATCCCTGCATCAATGTTATGGGTGATAGGGATGTGACACAGGTATCATCATATTCACAGGGTGTGTTGTGGGTTTGCCAGAGACCTAGGCTGAGCAATTTGGTTTACATCGTGTTTGTATGTGTGTGTGTGTGTGTGTGTGTGTGTGTGTGTGTGTAAGGGGTTTCATTATGAATTGGGCTATGCAGATGTTGTGTGCGTAGGTATGGGGTTGCCCTAGCTGTGTTGATGATGTGTGTATGCATACACACAGTTCTGCCATGTGGCTGCCCTATACAGGGGTTTGTTGGACAGCTACAGACCGTACATGGCAGGGTGTGCAGTTCACCATCCCCTGCCATGGACACAAAAACTGTACCTGCCAGGGGTTCCATGGGCACTACCAGGTACAAGGCCAGATATGGTACTCTTCCCTGAATATGACAAATGTCCACTGGATCCGGGTCCCTCTTGAGACTGGCCAGGGCCACGTGCATGTGGCCTGCTATGTTGTGGTGTGAACACCACCCCCTGCAGTGCTGGTGCTGGTACAGCCACTATGGGAGTGGCTCTGACTTGTTGCATGTCCACATAGAGCTCCACCTGTTGGTGTTGCTGACCTACGTCCACATGGCCACATGGCTGTTGCCCTACTCCCACCATATGCTCAAGCACAGGCATTGCACGGTCGAGGATTCCCACCATCTCACCCAACCAACTATCCAGGACCTCTGCAAAATAACGGTGGGCACCTGCAAGATCATGGATGTTGTCAACAACAGCAGAATGAGTAGTCCTCTGGAGCCTCAGACCCTGTCTGATATAACATTACATATGTGTCTGTGCCTCCATGACAGCCTGAAACATGCATCTGGTGACACTTGCTTTGGCACTTCTGCCAATGGCATGATGACCAGCAGCCCTCCTACGAGCACCCCTGTATGTCTGCCTGTGTGGTATCTCACTGGTCATTCGGCTATGGCTGCTGTGTCCAGACACACTTGCCATAGTCATCACACTGTCCTGTCCCATTCCATCACCCACCAAATGTCCCTCATCTATGGCCACTGGTGCTGGGATATGTATAGGCAATGTGACTGTGTGCTGGGATGGGGTGGATAACAGTGGGATGTCAACCGATGGCACAGCTTCAGCCCTTGACAATCCTGTCTGTGCCTCACCATACCTATCATCATTGTCAGAGTCTGTATGGACACTAATATCAGTTTGCCTGCAGGAGGGAACCTGACCCACCTTGCCACATGTGAGGGGAAAACAAGAAATGCACTTTAAAACCTGTATGTCATTGCTTAACTGTATATACACACACACACACACACACACACACACACACACACACACACACACACCCACACACACCCACACACACCCACACACACACACACACACGCACACACACACAGGTGAGATTGCAGAAAGATATTACACACAGACCTCTCATTACCCAACTGTCAGCATGCATGACATATGGCACTCAACAGCATTCACTGCAGCTATAGTCAATCCCTTTTACCAACATTATACATCTCTGTGTTGCATGAGTTGTGTTAGTAGGTGGTGCCCCTTCCCCTGGAACACACTGCACCCATGTACACAGTATTGCTGTGCACCTGTTCAGTACCCTGGCATGTACTGTGCACCATACCTCATCGGTGTACATGCCATTGCTGAATGTGTATATCTGTGTCAGTTATGTTTGCTCTGTTGCTCACAGCCCCTATGTGTTTATCTGACACATACCTGGGATGATATGAGGACAGATGTCAATAGTGAGTGTCTGATGTCTGATTTGCAGATCTCATCATCAGCAGTGCATGTATGAGCAATAAAATACAATTACAGTGACAACCTTCAAAGCTTACTGTGGCTATAAGGGGTGTACATGCCCTTATTGACATGACACCATCTTCCTTGATATGCCATGGGGCCACAATACTGCATATGTTAACATTATACAAACCTGATATGTGACATATGACCTGTGCAACCAAATGCAGTATCAAACAAATGTGTTAGTTGTTCAGATGCTGATTGAGATGCATACAATATGTGGGTGCATAAGTGTGCACACCCTTAACATGATGGTTTCTTGCATCAACTGTCAAGTGTGCTACAACAGCCACTATTCCTGGAAGGGGTATACTAGCATGGCCCATCTGCACTTGCCAGTATTTGGTCACTCCACCCTACAAATGTCCCCAACTCTGCCAGATTGCAAGGTCAACTCATGTGCACAGCCCTTGGAGGTCACACAGTGCCTTCACTATTGCTGTGGAGTCAGGGTTATATCTGCCACATTTCATAACCTTGACTGTGTGCAGATACAGCCATTCTTAGTGAGCTTTGGATGTCTGCTTCAGTTCAATGTTGTGTTTCAGAATGACACCCCTCCCCATCCTCAGCCTTTTTGCAGATGCTTGACAACAAAGGGCCACACATAAGCGTCATTTTGAAATGTCCCAAATTCAGAACACCATGTGTACCAGCCTAGTTCCTGCTAATGAACGGCAAACATACAGGTGTACACTGGCACCAGCAAGGTATAGATGGGGATGGTGGGTCTGAGGTGGAGTGAGGTGTTGCTGCTGTCTGTAGGTTTTTGACTTGGTCTTGGGACGCCATTACACACTGCAACACATGCCTTTGGGGGACATTTGATGTTATGCATATGCTACCTGTAGAGAGCTTTGGATGATGTTTCCTGTGGAACAACTTTCCTATCTGATTACCCTAACCCATAGGCCACACCTATGCAGAGTCCAGGTGATTTTCAACACATGTACTGCACAGCCAGTACTTGCTGGACATTCCTGCAACTCCCTCAGTGTTGCAGCATGTTTCACGGCAGCCTCCATGACCAGTTTGCAACATGTGTTGTCATCTGTCTTTGATGGCCATCTGTTTATTTTCTACATTAATGTTGTCCCATACTTCCTCGCCACATACATGACTTTCTGCACTGTTTGCCATGGTATATGCAATGATGAGGTAAGGTCATATCTCCCACTCCTGAGTGCTACCTGTTGGATATGGGATCCATTCCATGGTTTGTAAGATGTGTGCAAGCCATGGCTGCCTCTGTTGCAGGTGAGTGGGCAAATATCATGGAAATACATCTTGGACAGCAGACCATTTCTTAATGTGACATTGAGGACCTGTACTGGATGGAAGGTGTATACTCAAGAAAAGTGAATGCTGTCAGTACCTCAAAAGCTGCTTCCACAATATGTTATTTGGAATGTGTGCACACATATGCTTCCAGTGTTTGTTAAGGTATGTATTCCCCATATTTGCTGTCCTAACATAGGATTCCATATTACACATTCATTACTCATGTTAGGATCACATTGCAGTTTGTAAGGGTTGTGAAATGTGGTATTGTAATATGCCATTGTGTAGATCTGTAACAGTTGCCATTGTAATAGTGGTA